>NC_091431.1:600000-872669 GCF_032191515.1 Phaenicophaeus curvirostris
ATATAGCATATCTGATGCTGCTGAAAACATATCTCTAGATACAATGGTAAGAATGTTGTAGTGTTATTAATATAGCAGGAAAAAGTAAGTTTTAATTGCTCTGCAAAACTACCTGTTGTAGATTGAGGTAAGTTATAGTCAGTTTCTTGACTGAGTCAGTTGCTCTAAGAAACTTCATTCTCTGAAAATTAACTGCATGTTTTTGAAGCAGAAGTGATAACACATGGCATTGGCATGCAAAAAGGCCAATGCTTATACTTGACCAAGGCCATCCTTAAGCTGGTGGAAAAGAAGCTGCACCTGCAAGGAGAGCAAAATAGAGGATGTGACTCTAAACTGACCAACAGAGCGTTCCATCTTATATAAGTCATACTTGGTATAAAAATAAGAGGTCACGAGTGTCTTGCTGTCTTCTGTGATGGCCCATGTCCAGTGAGATCCTCATGTGTCTGGTTGCTCCTCATCCCAGATCTACGTATTCCTGAATCCAGCTCCTAAGCCCAGCTCCCTCCTAGATGGGACCTATTCCCTCGTGTGTGCTCTGCAGCATTTGTGGTGATGCATGGTCAGAGGGGGGAGGCGCTTCTCATTTATCTGTGCATATTTTACTACTTTCTAAATATTTATATTATTGCTATTATTATTGTTATAATTTCATTAAAGCTGTAGTTTTAGATTCCAACCCATAAGTCGTCTTCTTCTCATTTCCCTCTCCCTTTTAATTGTGGGGAGAGGGTGAGGGGAAAGGATTCTGGAAGCTCAGCTGCATGGTTTTTAGCTGCCAGACTTTAGCAGAGTGGGGCTAAAACATGACACTACCAGTGTCGCATTCAGTGAAGCATGGAAGTTGATGCATACTGTACACAGACTAATGAAATATACAAATTATCTTTCCTCATGAGATCCTGTCAACCTGAGCAGTGTTCAGCTAATGATTAGTTTCTTTGCACCAACACATTTTATTTTATTTTGTGCCAACAATGGTATATTGTATTAAAATGTACCATTATACAGAAGAGTTCTAAGTTGTGATTTTTTTTAATTTCTTTTGCATAAAAATCATCCGTACTTAAAAAATATTTCCTGACATCCTTCAGGTATTTTATTTTCTGATAATTATTTTTCTTAAAATATCTCTTTTGTCAAGTGATTTTAAGAATATAACCTCATGGAGGATTTCAGCATTTTAGGAGGGTCAACATTTTATCCACAGTATACTAATCAGAGAATGGTTTAGGTCAGAGTGATTTTTTAAATCATCTGATCCAACCCTTGCCTCAAAACTGGACTAGATTCCAGTTAAGAGCAGTTCACTCATCACCTTGCCCAGCTGAGACATGGATATCTCCAGGGATAGAAATTCCATCTCTCCTAGTAATTTGTTCCTGCGCTTAACCACCCTCTCCACCAAGCCCCTTGCACAAAATGTTCAGTTAGACTTTCCTTTACTGCAATTTGAGTCAATTGCCTCTTGTCCTTCTATGCACCTCCTAGTGCCATCTCTATAACTGCTCATTAAGAAGTCATAGACAGCAGGAAGGCACATAGTTCTGTCCTTAGCTCTTCTATCCTCACATTAATGAGATGCACCTTTCAGACTGTCATATTCTCTAGGTCTCTGAGTGGTTTTATGGTGCTTTTCTGGACTTTACTCAGTTTGTCAGTCCCATTCAATCATAGAATTGTAGAATAATTAGGTTGGAAGAGACCCATTGCATCATCAAGTCCAAACATTCGTATCAAACACTAAACCATGTCCTTCAGCGCCTCGTGCACCCATGCCTTAAAAACCTCCAGGGAAGGTGAATCAACCACCTCCCTGGGCAGCCTCTGCCAGGGCCCAATGACCCTTTCTGTGAAAAATTTTTCCTTAATGTCCAGCCTGAACCTCCCCTGGCAGAGCTTGAGGCCATTCCCTCTTGTCCTGTCCCCTGTCACTTGGGAGAAGAGCCCAGCACCCTCCTCTCCACAACCTCCTCCCAGGGAGTTGTAGAGAGCAATGAGGTCTCCCCTCAGCCTCCTCTTCTCCAGGATAAACACCCCCAGCTCTCTCAGCCACTCCTCATAAGGCCTGTTCTCCAGCCCCCTCACCAGCTTTGTTGCTCTTCTCTGGACTCGTTCCAGAGCCTCAACATCCTCCTTGTGGTGAAGGGCCCAGAACTGAACACAGTATTCGAGGAGCGGTCTCACCAGTGCCGAGTCCAGAGGGAGAAGAACCTCCCTGGACGTGCTGGTCACGCCGTTTCTGATCCAAGCCAAGATGCTACTGGCTTTCTTGGCCACCTGGGCCACTACTGGCTCATGTTCATGTTGCCTGTGAAAAAACACCCCCAGGTCTTTCTCTACCAGCAGCTTTCAAGCCACTCTTCCATAAGCCTGTAGCACTTCATGGGGGTTTTGTGTCCCAAGTGCAGGACCCGGCACTTGGCCTTGTTAAACTTCATCCCATTAGCAGATGACCCTCTCTGTCCTCTTCCATCCTCCCATATAGTCATATATTTACTACGCTTATTCCAGTGACATATTTTGCCAGCAACAACATAAGAACAGTCATCATTTTTCATGCTGAGGTCTGCACTCCAAATAAGTGAACAGGAAGTAATAATGTGTTTAGTGATCGTTCATTAAGCTCCGTGTAAAACATTAGCAGAGTCTTCACTCAGGTACAGGTATATGAAGAATTTACTTCATAGTAAGATAGAGTATGAGTTTCCGAGGTATCAACTTTTGCATAACAACCACCTATCCACATAAAATATTCAACTACAAATGCAAATGTCTCACCCATCCGTCGCTAAAATATTCTATAGCAATTTGCTTGGCAAATTCCCTATGTGTTTCTTCTGTAGTATGTACTGCTCTTTGGCTTTTACCTGTTCTTCAATCAAATATTTTGATTCCAATCTCAGCATGATTGAGTATCTGTAAGTTTTATCTGTGAAAATCAGATCTGCCTTCAGGAGAAAATTATACCAAAATTCAAATTATATTGCTCTTTGTTTTCACATGAATACATAGTTGTAGAAGGCCCTGAAAATTGCATTTCAGAAGCTAAATATGATCGATATTTATACAGTGATAATGCCCTCTAGTCAGCATGAACTGTCTGTAAATGAACAAAGTACAGTCTGAAACTTAATTATATTTCTTTCAGTTATAAAACTTCATATTACTAATGGGAATGTAGTTTATGTAGTAAGTGCATAAAGGGGAAGTAAGTAACAAAAATCTATATATATGGATGTTTCCAAGTCTCTAATGTTCACTAAAATGTAAATTAATATTGAAATAATAACTTCCAGCTAACCTATGTTGACTAGTACAGACTATACGTAGGGAGTTAAACATTAATTTTTTATGTCCCATGAAAGAGAAGAACAAGTACATCTGAGGGTAAGAATTATAAATAAAACTACTTGAAAAATTATTCTAATGTAACAAGATTGTCTGCTGACATTTTGGGGTTTGAGTTATTTTTCTTTAATGAGAGAACATTTTTAACAGTAGAAAGGCAAGTAAAACAGTATGTAACATATGAGTATTCAGAGCTATATGATTTCAGGCATGTTTACATTGAAAAAAGAAAATGTACTTGTATTTTTATTTTTTTCCTGTAGTCTTCATTTGACCATTTCATTAATGACTTTTTATTCCTCTCTCTTTAAATGTATCATAGCTTGCATAATTTGCAGTAGGTGGCTTTACTTAGAACATCTCTGAGAGGAGCAGTGAATTAGCCTAATGAAAACTGAAAGACACAAAGGAAATGTTGCAGCTGGGAGTTTAGCGTCAATGTGGAAAGAGGTGATACTATAAGACATCTCGTCATTTATTTATCTCTACAAACAGAAGGATGATCTTGTAATTTAGGGCATGAAATAAAAATGGAGGGAAGCAATTGCTGAGGATAAACCAAAACAACTTTTTGAATGGGCATACAAATGCTCCATGCATGGAGAAAATCTGCATTTGTTCAGCTGTGCAGGTGCCTGTCCAACCAAGCATTTCCTGTGATTCTGAACCATGGGGTCAACTTGCATCATCTGTCAGTTTAACTGCATTTGGAATACTGAGCTACATGAGAAAATAAACCAGCATAATCAAACTGAAATATAGAAAGCTAATGACTTTTTTTTTTTAATCTGGGACAGGAAATAGGAGAGCAGTAGGAGAGGGTTTAGAGTAGCAAGCCTCATGCAGCTCTTAAAAAAAGGGGATTATGAATAGTTTTGGCAGGAAAAAAAATAGGGCAGATTCATCTAGCATGGTCCATTCAGCAAACTAGATATTTCATTCTCTTTTCTGAAATTTCCTGTACGTTCTGCACCACATGCTTCTTACCAGGGGGCTTCCATTACTGTGCATGTGGTGCAATTATAGAAGAAATCTAGTGAAAGAAAGGATATTGTGCAGAGGAACAGTACAACCACTGACAAGAGGGTTTTTTTTAAGAATTTGTGAAAGTAATGCTGTATTGTTTACTATTGTTCAGTTTCAGAATTCTTCTCTCTCTTTTTGGAGAAGAATTTAAGAAAAATAGTCTTTACTTTTAGTTGGAGTATTTTTTGTTTGTTTGATTTGGTTTTAATTTGGAGAGAAATAAAATGGTTGGTTTAGTCTTAGTCACACTTCAAATGTTCTAGTTGCATAAGTTATAAAACATTTATTCTTATAGACACAGATTGTCCAATGATATAGAAAACTCAAGTTTCTGTCACAATTAGCTCTTGGAGGCAGGCACCAAGGTTAGTACCTGGTATAACAGTATCTATTCTCCCGTGTCCAGAATAATTGGTCTGCACTGGTATGATAACCTTGCTTTTAAAGATTTCTTAAGAAAAGTTAAGGAAGGAAAAACATTTACCGTTTACCACTTATTGTACTCCGATACTGACTGACAGGTTGCAGACTGGCTAGTCTGAGTCACACTTTACTGTCCTTGGCAGCCTAGTACTTCATGGTGAGTCATGATCTAAGGAGGATGCAGGTGGGATCACAGCATTAGACTCACTAATAAAAAATAGCTCCTCTGTTTATTTGCCAATTTCCAAATGTGTAAAGGTCATAGATGCACTTGGTCATGCAATGGAGTAAATGCTGTGCTATGCACTTGGAGAGTTTGAAGCAGTCTGTGGTGGGGAGGGTAAAGGAAGACAAAAAATTAAAATTACATTTAAAAAAGTCCTTCAGCCAAGGTGCAGAGAACTTGCTTTCCAAACCTGCTGCTCTATCAAATGTAGTTGATCACAGCAGAGAAGGAACAACTGATATGCTAGCAGTGTCTATTAGCTAAACTAAAAGAATGAGGGCAACTATTACAGCTGAGTACTGAAAGTGTCCCAGAGTAAAGAAAAAGCAGAGAACAAAAGTGACTTCACACTTGTGACACGTGCATTTGGAGCACTAAAGTTGTAAGAAGAGAGAGGTGATAAATGGTGTTAAGTCCAGCTGGAGGCCAGTTACAAGTGAGGTTCCCCAGGGCTCAGAGCTGGGTCCAGCCCTGTTCAATGTCTTTATCAATGACCTGGAGGAAGGCATCGAGTGCACCCTTAGCAGGTTTGCGGACGACACTGAGCTGGGTGGAAGTGTTGATCTGCTGGAGGGTCGGGAGGCTCTGCAAAGGGATGTGAACAGGCTGGACCGCTGGGCTGAGACCAATGGCAGGAGGTTTAACAAGGCCAAATGCCGGGTCCTGCACTTGGGGCACAACAATCCTATGCAGTGCTACAGACTAGGAGAAGTCTGGCTGGAAAGCTGCCTGGAGGAGAGGGACCTGGGGGTGTTGGCTGACAGGGACTGAACATGAGCCAGCAGTGGCCCAGGTGGCCAAGAAGGCCAATGGCATCTTGACTTGGATCAGAAACGGCGTGACCAGCAGGTCCAGGGAGGTTCTTCTCCCTCTGGACTCGGCACTGGTGAGACCGCTCCTCGAATCCTGTGTTCAGTTCTGGGCCCCTCACCACAAGAAGGATGTTGAGGCTCTGGAGCGAGTCCAGAGAAGAGCAACAAAGCTGGGGAAGGGGCTGGAGAACAGGCCTTATGAGGAATGGCTGAGAGAGCTGGGGGTGTTTAGCCTGGAGAAGAGGAGGCTGAGGCGAGACCTCATTGCTCTCTACAACTGCCTGAAGGGAGGTTGTGGAGAGGAGGGGGCTGGGCTCTTCTCCCAAGTGACAGGGGACAGGACAAGGGGGAATGGCCTCAAGCTGTGTCAGGGGATGTTTAGTCTGGATTTTACGAAGAATTTCTTCACAGAAAGGGTCATTGGGCACTGTAACAGGCTGCCCAGGGAGGTGGTTGAGTCACCTTCCCTGGAGGTGTTTAAGAGGTGGTTAGATGAAGTGCTTAGGGATATGATTTAGCAGCAGACAAGTATGGCTAGAATTGATGATCTCAAAGGTCTTTTCCAACCTAATGATTCTATGATTCCATGATTTAAAGTTATGTGTAGTAGTTGCCACATAACATGCTTAAATATTTCACTAATGCTGAGAGATTCAGTGGTTGTAGTATAGGAATTTTTCAAGTCCTCTGAAGTTGTCAACATATAATTTATTTTACAATATATTGTGTCAAGTTTTGAAATCTAAAACTCAAATAATAGAGCTGTGTTGAATTAGCAACACAGGGTATACATTAACGAAATAATTCAGTGAAATTTTGGTGCTGTTTCTCTCAGCAATATATCTTTTATGTACAAAAATGCCACTAAGTGCTTATAAGCAAGGACTCTTCTTAAAAATCTAAAGAAAAAATGGAAAATTTTCTCAGATTAGCATGTTATAAGTATTCAGGTCTACAAAACCAATTCTTGGTACAATGACTATATTAATGTAGAAGTCACAGTCACACTGATTTATCATTACAGTCTGATTAGAAAGCATTTTCCATTATTGTCCTCTGTTGGTTTTAATAACTCACAGAATGTAACTGAACCTGCCTTAGCAGCTAAAGTAAAATGAGAAGTCTTAAATTCTTATATATTATACATTTTCATCTGTTTGATTTTAAGTTTCTCACAGACTTACACATTCCATAGAGCAAACATTGATTTCATTGTCATGGCTACACACTCTGGAAAGGTCGAGCCTGTGGTTTTAGTATAGAATACAAATATTTTCTGTGAATATTATTTTGCATATTTAGAGACAAATATTTCTAAATAAGCTTCACTTCTTGATATCTAAAAAAAATTCCCTACAGAAACATCAGCTTTACCTGTGTCGACAGTAATTCTTCTGTTTACACTGCACTTTGAAAATCCAAGTTATAACTGGTAATTGAAGTGTACCACATATTCTTCCTTCTCTCTTTCCTTTCCCACTGAGTGTGCATCTATTTTGGCTAGCTAAATTAGAGCCAGTTTTCTGATTCTAAGTCTTGTCTAAGTCACTTCATATTCTGAAAGTTAACTGCGTATTTTTCAGACAGTGTTCTCTCTAGAGAGATAATACTGGGCATTGGTATGCAGAAAGGCCACTGCTTATTCTAATTCCTGTAGTAACCAAGGCCATTTTTGAACTGGCAAAAAAAAGCCACACCTGAAGGGAGGTATGAACAGGACAAGTGACCCCAAATTGACCAACAGAGTATTCCATCCCATATATGTCATATTTGATATAAAAATGAGAGATCATGAGGGTCTCAAGAGTCTCTCCATCTTCTGTGTTGGCCAATGTCAGCTGTAGTTTTAGTTTCCAGCCCACAAGGGTTTCTTTGCTTTCATTTGCCAACCCCCTTGCCCTGAGGGTGGAGGGGAGAGAACTGGGAGCCTAACTGCTTGATTTTAGCTGCTGAAATTGGACAGGCTGGGGCTAAACCATGACAACATCCATAGTCCAGTTTGAAAACTTACTTTGTAGTCTATACTGCTTTAGCATACAGTGAGCAATTATGTATTGTATGATTTTTAAACCATACAATTATTTACCTATGTCTAATTTTGGTGGGCCAACCCTAGTACGAGAAATGTACGTTGAATAAGGAGGAAGGGCTAAGACTCAACTAGAAATCAGATTGGCAAAGTCTGTGAAAGATAACAAAAAATCCTTCTATAAATATATAAATAATAAAAGGAGGACTAGGGAGACCATACAGTCCCTATTGGACACAGAAGGAACAACAGTGACAGGGGATGAGGGAAAGGCTGAGGTACTTAATGCCTTCTTTGCCTCAGTCTTTAATTGTAAAGAAAGTCGTTCCATCTGTGTACAAACCCAGGAGCTAGAGGAGCAAAATGAGGCTCCCATGATCCAAGAGGAGGTGGTCAGAGCCTTGCTAGCCCGACTAGACACCCACAGGTCTATGGGGCTGAATGGGATTCATCCAAGGGTATTGAAGGAGCTGGCGGATGTGCTGGCCAAACCCCTTTCCATCATCTTCCAGCAGCCCTGGCTGACTGGGGAAGTTCCACTGGACTGGAGGCTGATGTTGTGCCCGTCTACAAGATGGGTCACAGGGAGGATCCAGGGAACTCCAGGCCTGTCAGTCTGACCTCAGTGCCAGGGAAAGTCATGGAGCAGGTGATCTTGAGTGCTGTCATGAAGCACATGCAAGAGAACCGGGGGATCAGGCCCAGTCAACCCGGGTTCACAAAAGGCAGGTCTTGCTAAACTAACCTGATCACCTTCTATGACAAAGTGACTCGGCTGCTGGATGAGGGAAAGGCTGTGGATGGATCTTCCTGGACTTCAGCAAGGCCTTTGACACAGCTTCTCACAGCATTCTGCTTGAGAAACTGTCACGTCTGGGCTGGACAGGCGCACACTCTCCTGGGTGGAAAACTGGTTGGCTGGAGGGCCCAGAGAGTGGTGGGAAATGGAGTTAACTGCAGCTGGAGGCCAGTTCCAAGTGGGGTTCCCCAGGGCTCAGTGCTGGGTCCAGCCCTGTTCAATGTCTTTATCAATGACCTGGATGAAGGCATCGAGTGCACCCTTAGCAGGTTTGCGGATGACACTAAGCTGGGTGGAAGTGTGGATCTGCTGGAGGGTCAGGAGGCTCCAAAGGGATCTGAACAGGCTGGACCGCTGGGCAGAGTCCAATGGCAGGAGGTTTAACAAGGCCAAATGCCGGGTCCTGCACTTGGGGCACAACAACCCTGAGCAGCTACAGACTAGGAGAAGTCTGGCTGGAAACTGCCTGGAGGAGAGGGACCTGGGGGTGTTGGTTGACAGTGACTGAACATGAGCCAGCAGTGGCCCAGGTGGCCAAGAAGGCCAATGGCAACTTGGCTTGGATCAGAAACGGCGTGACCAGCAGGTCCAGGGAGGTTCTTCTCCCTCTGGACTCGGCACTGGTGAGACCGCTCCTCGAATCCTGTGTTCAGTTCTGGGCCCCTCACCATAAGAAGGATGTTGAGGCTCTGGAGCGAGTCCAGAGAAGAGAAAGAAAGCTGGTGAAGGGGCTGGAGAACAGGCCTTATGAGGAGCGGCTGAGAGAGCTGGGGGTGTTTATCCTGGAGAAGAGGAGGCTGAGGGGAGACCTCATTGCTCTCTCCAACTCCCTGAAAGGAGGTTGTGGAGAGGAGGGAGTTGGACTCTTCTCCCAAGTGACAGTGGACAGGACAAGAGGGAATGGCCTCAAGCTCCACCAGGGGAGGGTCAGGCTGAACATCAGAAAAAAAAAATTCATGGTAAGGGTCATTGGGCCCTGGCAGAGGCTGCCCAGGGAGGGGGTTGATTCACCTTCCCTGGAGGTGTTTAAGGCACGGGTGGACGAGGTGCTGAGGGACATGGTTTAGCGTTTGATAGGAATGGTTGGACTCGATGATCCGGTGGGTCTGTTCCAACCTGATTATTCTATAATTCTATGATTCTATGATTCTATGATTCTAAGGAGCATGGGTGCAGGTCACTTGGAAAACAAAGTCTCTCATCTATAAAATTTTACATAAACGGTAGCCTTTATAATTACTTGAGAAAATAAACAACTTATATTTTCTTTCTATTGTTTTATGTGTCTTTACATGAGGAAAATTCTGGATACAGCTACATTTAAGAGTAAAATTAAGTAAAAGCAAGGATTCCCAGTCTCTGAGCATGAATCTTCATTATTGGCTATATAATGACAAAGTATTAGAAAGGTAAAAGTCCTCTTTTTATCTTTTTATATTTCCTTTATCACTGTGAGAAACTTAATAAAAAATCATCATAGATGTATAATGACTCAATCAGAACTAGATCAGATGTCTAAGAAAAATTCACACTATTTTATCTCCCTGTCCAACAGGGAATTAATTCAAGTTCTTCCCCAGGTAAAATATTGTTCTTAATATAACAGGCCAAGTAAATTATCATAACAACTGTTTCACAACCTTTTCAGCTGCAAGTAGTAAGTGTAGCGTGACAGCATCGAATATAATTGCTATTGTACACTACACTGTGTTGTAATTTCTGAGGACGTTTTTTGGAAAACTGCTTCAAACACTATAAACCCAAGACAACAAGTTAAATATGAGCTTATCCCTTCCCTCCATTAGATAGTCTTAAATTTTTCACAGCGTTGTTTGTGTCTTGTGAAATCTTTTCATACATAATTCCATCCCCACTATCCCAGCCACAATTTCATGCTTTTTGTGTTCCATTTAAAATACTTGATTATATTACAGTTGTGATATAGAAATGACAAGAGCTAGAACAATGACGTGGACTTTAAAATATTTTCTTGTTTATATTCCATTTGTAATATTGGTTAACTTTTTTTTCAAAGCAAAAATTTATGGATTCTATTCCAGTCCAGTCACTAGAAATATGGACATCAATTTTTCAAGGGTGGAGGTAAAACGATGCTACAAACATCTGAAAACTTATCTTGTTAGAATAGTACACCTAATGTGTCATTTTAAAAAAAACCAAACTGATTCATGAACCAATTTGAGAAGAGGGCAGATGAGGCACTGAAGGACATGGTTTAGTGTTTGATAGGAATGGTTGGACGTGATGATCCAGTGGGTCTCTTCCAACCTGGTGATTCTATGATTTTATGATTCTAAGATATATGGCAATATAGTTTGCGGTGAGAAGCAGTTTGTATTTGCTTGTGGGTCTTTTAATATAACAGCATTTTATATGGGCCAATTAAATCCTTGTGTATCCTACAACCTATCACCTGTCATCTGTGGTCATTCTGTTTGAAAAGATGATATCTATCTGTATAGCAGATATAATTTATTTTTAATAACACCATGGTTACAGTCAAAACCAGTTCAAAGGTTTTCATTGCCACAAGTGAAAAAAACAGCTGCCTGCATTATTAACATGAGGGCAGTTGTTTTAACTGCTCAAACCCAGTGTTCTGGCTCTGAGCACCCACTGATGAGACACTGCAGCAAGGGGCTCTGCACAGAAGCAAGCTGACACTAGCTAGTGCTCAACAGAGTGCCAAGAAATGCTTGGCACAGAGGCAAGTTACCCGTTTGGTCTTGTGCAAAGTTAACTGTACTTAGGGAATATTTCAGTGCCTGCTTCCCACTGTCCCATAGGAATGAGACACTACAGATCATCTGTTCCTTCCTAAAGTTGATAATCAGCCAGTGTTACGAAGAAGGACTGGTTGTACTTTGCCTGTGTGGTAGCCAGGATCTGTTACAGGGATGAGTAATCAATAATCAAGATGCTTGAGAAAATTACTTACTCTCTCTGCTTGGCATGAGTATTCAGGTTTGTCAAGCAGGAAACACTCCCTCCTAGTGATTAAGCAAAGTTTACCCATCCAAAACAAATAACGCATATTTCAATTTGCCTCTACTGCCTTCCATCCCCCACTTTCTTTCATGTTCTGATGGAATTGAAAATAGAGGCTTGTTCACAATTGAGATGCATCTTTGGAGTGTTCCCACAAAGATATTGCTAAGCACCTTTTACTATCTCTGTTTAAACGCAGAGGGCTACAGGACAGCGATAGATTTGAGGCCTCTAGATGAATGGCGCTGGGATAACGTTTCACAACATGCATGGAGCTGGAGCTAGGAGATCAGAAGGAGGCTGGAGAAAATACAGACAAAGATGCAGGCAGATGAAAAAGGGGAATGAAAATTCTGTCTTCAGTTAAGAGCCAGATGGGTAGTAGAGACTGTATGGGCTTAGGTGGAATCACATTCAAATTTTTTTATGGTGATCTGACTTAGGCATTTAGACTTGTAGGCTGGTACACAATTGTCCCTTTGCCTGAACACCTTTTTAGTTAAAACTTTAAATTCTGTGGTGGCCCAGCAGTGTGTTGAGACTGAAGAAGGGTAAGACTGTGATCCAAGATGCATGTGCCTAGCCCAGTTTGCAGACCACAGATGTGACTGAGTATATTCTATGAGATATCTGAGTATTAAAGCTGTCAAGAAGTAGTTTTTCTGGGAGATGCATGTTAGATTATGTCAGAAAATGTATTTTATCTTACTCATAATATCACCAACATTTGACTTATTATGTCTCAAAGGCACTATTTTAAAATGTCTGCCAGTTTAGAAGCTTGTTTTTAGATTCAAGTATGTTGTGTCTGAACTCTGAATTTGTAGGGTTAAGAGCTATGGGAAAAGAAAGTAGGTATGAATGAGTGGGAACTCTTTGTTATTCAGTGGGGATTGCAGTGTCTCCCACCAAAGATACAGATTAGAACCAGTACTGAACACTAGACATATGAATGTCTGCATATTTAATAAAAATATATTTGACACCTACCAATAAATTCATCCTGTGTTTTCACCAGTGTCTGGGTAAAACAGAATTATTACATGTGGATTTTTAAGGTCCCTTCCAACTCAAACTGTTCTAAAATCTGATGACAAAGACAATATAAATATTAAGTTCAGAGACACCTCTGAAGGAGAAGCATGACAGATGCAAGAAAGAAGAAGAATCATAGAATCATAGAATGGTTTGGGTTGGAGGGGACCTTAAAGATCATCTAGTTCCAACCCCCCTGCCATGGGCAGGGACACCTCCCACTGGATCAGGCTGCCCAAGGCCCATCCAACCTGGCCTTGAACACCTCCAGGGATGGAGCAGCCACAGCAACCTGGGCAACCTGGGCCAGTGTCTCACCACTCTCATAGTGAAGAAATTCCTCCTTATGTCTAGCCTAAATCTGCCCCTCTCCAGCTTATACCCATGGCCCCTCATCCTATCACCACAAGCCTTTGTAAACAGTCCCTCTCCAGCTTTCTTATAGCCCCTTCAGGTTGCTATAAGGTCTCTTCGGAGACTTCTCTTCCTCAGGCTGAATTTACATCTCCAGGATGTAAATTTTTCTTTCAGAGGGATTGAAGGCAGAAGTCTGAGTTTATAGAAAATATGTATGCCCATAGTGAGTATAAAAAAATATATCTAAATCAAGTTGAAGGCTGTCCCTCCAAAGTGAGTACCACATATCAAAGTATTAATTTACAAGATCCATGTTATTAACAATAGTATAATGTACCTTTAATGAGTGTTTCAATGAGTGTCTCTTGCTTAGGATCTTTTAAATTATTTTCTTTTACATTTATTACATTAATGTTTTCCGTTAATTAAACAGAAACACTACCCAGAACACATTTTTTTTAACAGCCTGAAGACTGAAAGATACCAGCTGTGGGGCATGAGTACTGTATGAATTCTTACAAGAGTCTTTCACGCAACGTTTGCATGATAAGGCTCTGTTCCTTAAATATTAAATAGAATTAATATTATGATTTTACAATTTCCTTAGTGGATCAAATTGCTGGTAGACTTTCAGATAACAACTTTTTTTAGTGTTAGAGCAAATTATTATCTTACAGGTCATATTTTGCCAGTGTGACTTCATTGATTTCTCATTATCAAACCTCAGGATGGTCTGATATGATCGTTCTAAGAACAGTGAGGTCATTGAAGTTTTTCTTTTATTTCAGTTCCATACACTCTTCTTTTTTAACATATTTTGAAATAAGTCTACCTTTAATAAAAAAAAGTAAACTCTTTTCAGAATGAATTTGTAGGAATGAAGCCACAAATTGTGCTTTCTCAGTAAATACTCCATAAATCCAAAACCACTCTGAAGGAAAGATGAATATTAATAAAGTAAAATATAGAGTTTTTTTCTTGGCATCTTTATGGTTTTGGTTTAGGTTTGTGTTTGTTAGTGTTTTTCTGGTAGGAATCACTCGTATGATCAGTTTTACTTGGAAGGAAACCAGTGTGCAGCCTGCATTATGTGACACAGTTAATCAGATAAAAGCAGTTAACTGAGAGGTTACAAAGCAAATCTAAGTCTCATTGTGTAATATAAAAGACTAATGTTCTTAATACATGAATTGGAGAATAAATTCATACTTTATGAAGTTAGTTAATTGCACAAAGTCAGATGAGGCAAATACACCACAGTATATATTCAGTAACATTTAAATCTAAGTCAAGCATTTCAGATCAATGACTCCTATCATTTCAGAAAATGTACCATCATCTGCCATGACTCTAAAATCAATCTTTTGACTAAAAACAAACCCATAGTGCTAATGTTGTTGGTATGGTTATTCAGAGAGATGTTTAAATGAGCTACTGGACCATGGCTTGGGAACCAGCATTCTATGCAGAACTATAAATTTAAGTAATTAAACTAGCAATAGGAAACATGAAGTCTGTAAAAGAATATAGTACGTTTACTTAGTTTTAGTGTTTGTGAGATATGAAAGCAGAAGTATCAAGCTGGCATTTTTGTTTTATCTTGATCTTCATATCACCCATATCCTTCTCTCCGAGACCTAAAACTGTCATTGAGAGGGAATCTGAACTTTTGAGTATTTAATAATTGACTCAGTAGCTAAAATGTTGTGTTTTTCATGAAACATAGGTGAATTGCTCCATTTGTAAATATATAGGTATTTGTTTCAAATAAATCGATTTCATTAGAAATTAGCAGGCTGAGCAACCTCAGATTGTTTACCAAAGTAAACAAAATCTTTTATTTCTAGGGTGCTGCCTCAACACTAGGGGCCTAGATTCTGCTTTGTGACTTTGTGGTGATGCACAGGTAGATGTCTAAAATTTAAGATATCTCAGCACTTACAGAAAAGTCACCAATCCTACTATTTCAGGCAACGGTGCAGCAAAGCTGACATTCCTACAGATTCCACGTTGTTGTGAGCTGTCAGCCTGTAAATGCTTGCAAAATCTTTAGTCACTCATTCCTTTTTGCATAAACTGGCACACAAAGGAACTGTTGTTCCAAATCCATTCTCTTACAAACCTTGGGACAGGACAAGGTGTTTTTTTAGTAATTCTTAATAAATTAGCAAGCCTATCTGCAGTTCCTTCTGAGCTGCTATCATGTGGTGAAGGGAAATTGCTGATAATATTTGTCGCCAAGTCTTTATTTCTATAAAGTGCAAAGAGATATTCA
Source organism: Phaenicophaeus curvirostris (assembly GCF_032191515.1). Taxonomy (NCBI): domain Eukaryota; kingdom Metazoa; phylum Chordata; class Aves; order Cuculiformes; family Cuculidae; genus Phaenicophaeus; species Phaenicophaeus curvirostris. Next base: position 615,346 of record NC_091431.1, read on the forward strand.
TTCGAAGTGCAAAGAGATATTCATTCAGTTACCTGTGGGATTTTGTCTTGGAGAATTTATTAATCAAAAACTGAATATGCTATTACTTGTTTAGGGAATAGCTCAGTTCATTTTTGATGAATCAACATCTATTGTTTGTATATACAGCAGCTTTTTCATCCCATGAGTTCTTTCTCCTTAAAAGAACAATTTATTCTCGAGAAGGTGAAAGAGGCAAATGATTCTTACATATACTGTCTACTTGTGAAATGATAATTATTTTACTCTTAGCTTTAGTATCCTCTTTATCCCAATGCACTGCATTTCCATTTTTGTGTGAAAAAAACCCTTATTTTATCATTTTTCTCTACTAAATTTTTCTCATTTCTAGAAAGGGAATTTAGCAATGTAATACACCTAGTCATCTTTGTGGATAAGCTCCAAGAAGTTGCTATATATTCTCTGAATTACTCTAATTTGTTCAAGTCAAGTCACAGCTGATTGAATCATCTCAGACATCCACAGATATTAAAGTACTGAAGTAGTTCTCAGTCATCATAAAGTGCAGGTCCCTGAAATAAACCAGTTGATTCATAAACGCTGCAATGTGAATTGTCTTAATTGTCAGAATGTAACAGTTAAGTTCAACCTTGTGTCTTGTTTTATATTTATTTGCTTTTCAATACTAACCAAACAGATGTTAACACTTGCACTAAGGGTATTTGTTAAAAATACCTTCAAAAAAAAACCAAAAAAAGGAAGTCTAGAGATATCAGTGGCATACTTTAAATACCTCTAATTCGCAGCTTATAAGAGATACATATTTCAGTAATACTAAAATATTAATGAAATATATTAGTGGTCAACACTTCATGGACAAAACATATAGTCAATATTTTCCAGAAGATTTATATATTGCTTCAGCTTTGATTTAATGCTTTCAAAACCTGTATCTCTTTCCTTCTCTATAGATGACTTGTTGGCTTTCCATAATTGAAAACAAAAAAAAAAAATTAATTTCCACTGAAAAGAGTCTGGCTCCTTTATCTCATTACCTCCCCTTAGGTGCTTATACACATGGCTTCTCTTCTGGGTAATGATCCAGGATGAACAATTCCAGCTCTTTCAGCCTTTCCTCACATGAAAGACACTCCAGACCCTTCATCATCTTTGTGTCTCTGGCATGGACTTTCTCCATTAACTCTAGAACTGCCTTGTAGTGGTTAGCCCAGAACTGGAGCCAGGACTGCAAGTTTCACCTTTCCAGCACTGAGTAGAGGTTCTCTGGCTCAACATTCTGGCAGTGTTCTTACCAATGCAGCCCAGACAGCTGCTAGTCTTCTTGGGCACAAGGGTACGTCGCTGGCTCATAGACAGCTTCATGACCACCAGGACTCCAAAGTACCTCCCCGTAAAGCTACTTTCCAGCCATTTGACTCCCGGTGTGTGCTGGAGCTTCCGATTGGTTCTCCATAGAGGTGGGACATTGAATTTCCATTTGTTGAACTCCACGATTCCTCTCAGTCCAGTTTTCCAATGCGTCCAGACCCCTCCAAACAGCAGCACAATGATCTGGTGTACTCTCCACTATTTCCAGTTTTGTGTCATCCACAAACTTGCTGATATCATTGTACACATCATTAACGATGAGGTTAAACAGTATTGGCTCCATATCAACCCCGGGGTAAACTATTAATGACTTGCTTCTAATTGGGCTTAGTGTTACTGATCATAACTCACTTGGGCATAAACTCACAAGCGCATAAAATCAAAAGCCTGCTACTGATATAAATAAAAATGACAAAGTTTATACGCAGACACCATATCCAAAATTGGAAAGAATGTAAACTGAAGCACAACACAAGGAATCACAGGTGAAATCAATCTTTAATGTATTGGCTTACATGGATAACTTAGAAATCTTTTTCTTCCCCATAAGACTTAGCCACATTTTAATAATTGAATCAAAAAATATTTAACAGATTCACACATATTGATAAAGCCTGACCTCCTGTAGGCCAAGTAAAATTTCATTTCATCACATTATTTCCATATGGACCTCAATAATCAGCATTTGTTAAAACAGTAATTTCCTGTTTGATGGAGCATTTGTTGCTCATGAAAACAGTACAGGTAATGGGTTTGGTGCATAGCGATGTTTCTGAGAAAAGGTGTTGGCCTACCGTAATGGCACAACTAGCATGACAAGCTTCAAAACAATGAGAATTTAAAAACACTTTTACAATAAATACACCTGAAAATTAATCTAGAATTCTGCAGTAATTCATACATGTCACTCCAATATCAACCTCTGCTTCCTTTCTCAAAAATAAATAAGCAGTTTATAGTGTTGGGCTTTTCATGAGATCAAATGGTCTGTATACTCCTTCTTCAATACATATGATAGAAGTCAAATAAAAAGCTCAATTGCTATTAAGGTGTGGTTGGATTTTACTCTCACAGACATTGTCTTGTGTGAATATGAATTATTTTGACAAGAACAGTCAAATGCAATAGCAGCATTTACTGAGCTGATATGTGTTTTCAACAATAAATTAAATTAATAAATCTTACCAAATTGATCCAAAAAGTAATGACTGCAACATTACTGATTTTATGGATGAAAAAAAATCATAATATACAGTGGCATTAAAGAAAAATGAAAGAACTGACCTTCACAGAGAAATAAAAAAAAGGCAGATGAAATTTTATGAAATGAATTTATTTCTTTGTGTTGTTTTCCTGCAGCAAGCTAATTAATGTAGAAGTAGTATTGTCACTATAGACAGGGAATGTGCAAAACAATAATGTCAGATCATCTTGACACTCTTGTTTGTTTGAGTGTTTTCTATTCAGAGGTTTCTCTGGGTTAGTAATCCACTACAGAGGACACAGAACATGCATGCAAACGACCATCATAGCAATACAATCTTTCCAGGCATTCTTTCCTGAGATATAATAAGAAACATCTCAACACAAATCACAAACTGCTCTTATGTGTCATTGACTTGTTCAGAGCTGATATTTCATAAGCTAGAGACCCTCGGGCAGTTAAAGACAATATATTTTCACAAGGAAGCAAAATGAACAGCTTCAAATATCAACCCTGTTGTCCAAAGTCAGTAGGCAGGTCCTTTAGTTGAACAACACGTCTTGCAAAATATTTTTTATGCAGCATTGCAAGTATAAAATTATTAAGGCAACCAACTAAGTCTAGAGGCTGATCTAAATTTTCCAAAAAAAAAGATCCTCTCTCCCTCCCTTAACATCACCTGGGCTAAAGAATCAAAAAGGCAGCACTTCAAGATTAGAAACTTTTTGTCCTGTGCTACTGGCTTAACAAATGTTTTTGCCTTATACACTCTAGCTTCAGCAAAATGTTGAGGATCATGTAATTTGAAATAGATAATGCAGCAATAATAAGCCCTGTTTTTTGAAAAAGGGTGATAAGGATATCCTGTGCAATAGAAATAGTCATCTGACTAACACTTTTTTAAAAATAGCTTTTATCTTTTCAGCTTGGCTGCCAGGAACCAAACCGCTATACATCTAGTTTTTGTATTGTTTTGGTTAATTTCTTAACAATCAATGAAGACTGCAAGACAATGTAGCACAACACAGTGACCATTCAGAATTTTAATTTCACTGATATAAACAGAAATACTCTGCACAAATTAAATACCAGAATAATTACTGAAGATTCTTGCAGGGCGTGTCATGGAAAATATTCTGAAGGAAGCAGTGAACTTCAAGATATGATGGCCTTTTAGACTTTTCCCTCAATGGCCTTTGAATAAAATAAATAAGATATGAGATAAAACAAAAAACATACTAAGAAAAACAGAAACAAAGAAAAAGAATTTCAGATTAGATTGAAATCTAAAATTTCCATTTTTATAATGAATAGGAATATATTCAAATTTGCAAGGTATTGATCCAAGGTGACTTCTGAATCTCTTGTAAAGACTCCCTAACACTACATGTATTGAGGTGTGAACCAGGCTTTTCTATCCTATCTAAAGGAAACACAATGAAGCACAGGAAGCACGTTGTGGTGATAATGACTTACAACTAATGGAAGTCTATTCGTATAACAGAAAGATAATAGAAATAGAATTGAAACTATATAATGTGGAAAGGAAAAGGCAATATCCTATTCCTCATTTCATGCACAAAGAGCTCCATTTCTCTGCAAGGAGTAGGTTTGGGGTTGTTTTGTTTCTTTTAATGTCAATGATATTCTTCTGCTGAAATCTGCTTGACAGTTGCCTAATGGCAAGTCTATAAAAATGATATTACAGTTTGCACTTGCCTAGAGGTAGCTAACCTCCTAAAAAAGGTGGCCTTTGCTGGGTTTGCTAAAGCCGCTCATGACACTTAGTGCTAACCAGGTTGCATAAATCCAGTGCAGACAGGAAAACCAAGTATGTTTTGATCTTTCATCGCTTCTTCATTTGCCTGGCCTGTATACATAGAAATATTTTTGCTACAGAGCACCTGGGAAATTTTCTCACATCACTAACGGCTGACTAAACTGAACAATCCATTTGTTTCCAATTTTCTTTGGACTAGAAAATGGCACCAAAGCAGATAATGCATTTTTCATGTACTCTCAATTACTTCAGCCATTACCACCTTGGTTATGCTCACCATGTATAAAAGAAAAAGTGATTTTCATTAAAGCAAAAGAAAGAGAAAGGATAGCTGTTACATGTGGTTAGGATTTCCTCTCCTAGTTCAAAAGAACAGATAACTAAATGCTCTTGTCCCACTGACAGATGCAGTCATTATGTTTACATGTGGAAATATACTGTGGAGTTTTCAGTATTACTCAGCTTAAGACAGGCAACACCAAAATGCATTTAAAGAAAACACAATAAAATCTGTTGATGTTTGCAGAAGCTGGAAAGTTTGTAGCAAATTGATGCAATACAAAAGACAGAAGGAAGCTTCATAGCTGAGTGGACTAAATGATGCTTGAATGACTGAATTCAATGCAAATCCATACCAGGAGTTAGTGTGATTCTAAGCAAATAACACAAGCTTTTTGCTTCACAACAAGCAAGTTACTTGTACCACACTTTGCTGATGTGATCACTAAAAGCATGTGTCTCTTCTGGTGATGCAATTTGTTATCTTGTGATAAGTTAGAGGAGTATTGACACATTCACCTTTGCCATTGAGGTCATAAGGACAGCTGAATGCATTTCACAATGTTGAGTTCTCTGATTTAAAAAGCAAACAAACAAACAAACAAACAAACAAGTCCCCCCCAAACCCAATCCAAGAAATATATTAAAACAGATGTTTGGCTTCAAATATAACTACAAATATAACTTCCAATCATGTTTTGTTTGTGCTTCAGTTTTCCACCTGGCCACTAAAATTCTCATTTACAGTGCAGGGATTATATCATTCCCTCACATCGCAAACACTATACATGACATGACACAGACGTATATGAAAAAATGAATCATTGCGTCTTCATTTCAAGTCAGATCATTATGCTTTAATCTACCTTTTGAACCATAATGGAAAGATAAAGCTTTGGATAACTGAGCATTGCACATCTATACTGCAGCTCACAGAAAAAGATCCAAAATGTTTGCATCTGTTTCCTGGTACAATGCACTCCAATGTGTGACCTAAAGACTTAATCTTAGCATCATTCGCAGTTGTTGGACTGTTTTGCCACTCATCCTCTCGTGGTGTGCTCCTCTGGAAGGAATCCAAGGTACTGGGAGTTGTGATATGTACATAACACTGTAGGTATATAGCCACAGGGTGGGCAGAGCTTCAGGGCACATCCCTTCTGCAACCACATAGTTAAAAGACTGCCACATCTTGCTCTCTTGGAGCTTAATAAAGGTTAGGTAGGCAAAGCTAACTTCTGCTTTTCTTAACCACTCAGTGAGCCCTAACAGGTTTTTTTTTTTGATGATATTCCCGAGTGCGATATTTATGATTAATGCAGCAACTATAAAGCAGTATGCATCAACTGACATCCCTCCCTCTTTTTATTTCTCCCTCAGTTTTGGTTTTATCCTAGACTTTACAAAGATCTCCATTCTACTTCCTTTGATGTCAATGAGAATTTTTATTTTGGCTCTAGTGTGGGTTGTGCTCCTAATCTGTGATTATCAGCCTATTTTAATGATTTCTCAATCAATGAGACCAAAGTTAAAGGCTCTATTCCCAGATTCCTTCCAACATATATTTTTACTTTAAACAATAGTCTTATTTGTGTGCTGCTGATTTTTGCTTTCAAAATGCAGTGAGATTGTAAAATTTTCTAAACATTTCTCAAAAACTAATATATTATTATATTGATTAGGGATGTGATTCAGGGTGAAAATAATGTCTTTCCAAAGACTTGAGTCATTAAACTAAGCACCTTCTATACTTAAGTGTACACACTTAACAATAATTATTTCCTTAGAAAACTCTTAGTAATATTCAGATAGTTTTGCTACAGAAAAAGCTGCCATGCTGCAAATGGTAAATGTTCCTAAATGTAATCTAACTGCAAATAAAACTTTCATTAGGAAAAACAAATATATGAAGCTGTCGTATGCAGCGCAAAATTTATTATAGAGTCATAGAATCACTAGGTTGGCAAGGACCTAGTGGATCATCAAGTCCAACCACTCCCATCAATCACTAAACCCTGTCAAAACTATTTCCACAGTATGGGCTAACAGGAGGTAGAGTCCCTTGAAGTATGCAAGGATTATGGCCAATAGACCAGATAAAGTGCGTCTACACAATGCATGTAGCCTGGGCTAGAAACAGTAGGAGATGAAAGCTACTATGTCACTAGAAAGCTATGACCCAACTGCTGTAACTGAAACCTATTGAGATGAATCTCATTAATGGCTAGACGTTAGGAAAAAATTCTTTACAGAAAGGGTCATTGGGCACTGGAACAGGCTGCCCAGGGAGGTCGTTGAGTCACCTTCCCTGGAGGTGTTTAAGGCACGGGTGGACGAGGTGCTGAGGGATATGGTTTAGTGTTTGGTAGGAACGGTTGGACTCGGTGATCCGGTGGGTCTCTTCCAACCTGGTTATTCTGTGATTCTGTGATTCTGTGTTGCTATTGATGGCTACTGGCTGTTCAGAACAGACAAATCACAAAGCAACCTGCAGTATATACAGCAATAGAATGTAAGACATGTGAGGTTATCATGTCATCCAACTGGGCAACAGCAGAATTGGGAGCTAAGAAAATCACTGCTAGAGAGACTTTCTGAAGACAAATCACAGAATCACAGAATCACTAGGTTAGAAAAGACCCACAGGATCATCGAGTCCAACCATTCCTATCAAACACTAAACCATGTCCCTCGGTGCCTTGTCCACCCATCCCTTAAACGCCTCCAGGGAAGGTGAATCAACCACCTCCCTGGGCAGCTTCTGCCAGTGCCCAATGACCCTTACCATGAAAATTTTTTTCCTGATGTCCAGCCTGAACCTCCCCTGGTGGAGCTTGAGGCCATTCCCTCTTGTCCTGTCCCCTGTCACTTGGGAGAAGAGCCCAGCTCCCTCCTCTCCACAACCTCCTTTCAGGTAGTTGGAGAGAGCAATGAGGTCTCCCCTCAGCCTCCTCTTCTCCAGGCTAAACACCCCCAGCTCTCTCAGCCGCTCCTCATAAGGCCTGTTCTCCAGCCCCCTCACCAGCTTCGTTGCTCTTCTCTGGACTCGCTCCAGAGCCTCAACATCCTTCTTATGGTGAGGGGCCCAGAACTGAACACAGGATTCGAGGAGCGGTCTCACCAGTGCCGAGTCCAGAGGGAGAAGAACCTCCCTGGACCTGCTGGTCACACCGTTTCTGATCCAAGCCAAGATGCCATTGGTCTTCTTGGCCACATGGGCACACTGCTGGCTCATGGAGTAAATGGATTAAGTGGAGCAAATGAGACAGAAATAAAAAGGAGGAAAAATGAAAATGAGACTATTTCTATTATGTAGTTGAGATGACTAGCAGAATAGTATCCTGTAGATACAGATTCCTGTATCCTGTAGGTACAGATTCAGAAAGAAAGAAGTCAAGGAAACGATCAAATCTTGGTAAGATTCTTACAGAAGTAATTTAAATGAGTGTGTGCTTGATGCCTCACTCGATCTGTTTCTTACTGATATGCCAAAAAGTCGGTGGTGGCAGCAATTCCTATCATCATGGCTGAAAGAGTTACTGTGAACATTGGTCATGAGGTACTTAAATTATGCTTTGCCATTATTAAGTAAAAAAAGTAAATGATATTTGTCTTTACTAGATTTCCTGCTACATGTCTGGTGAACTGAGTAAGTGTTCTAGGGTAAAAAGTTCATATTCTCAAAATTGGCATTCAGGTTGGGAAAACTGAGGTCTCTCAAAACATGCAGCACAATAACAAATATAACCCATGTCACCTTTTTGCTGAGGCTACTAATATGCAGTTTGCTCTTGGTTTCTGAATAAGAGAAAGCAAAAAACAGTTGGCAATGTGTAGAATGTGACTGGAACCACATTATCATAGCAAAATACAAGAGAAATTATGACAAAATGCATTATGTTTACTTTTCTGTTCTACTCTGCGCTTGTCTGTGAGGAAAGAAAAATAACTGACATAAAAAATATATTTTAGTTCCCTATCTGCTGATGTTTACTTAAGAAAAACAGTCAAATCAAACTAATTAATCTTACTTATGTGTGTTTGGGGTCTGAAAGATATCACAGAATTTCAGTGATGTAGAACTCTGTCCTTGAGATGCATTGTACCTAAAGATCATCTAGTCTCTCAGTTAACCTGCAAAGTAATTCTGATTTGCTGTTACCTTGCTGAAGCAGTTTTTTTCTTACCTCATTGATTGATGCAACTTCGCAAACTCATAATTTATGAGGTCTTAATTATATGTGATGTTCATGATGGAGTCACTGATCTGAAATCAATAATTTGGGACACTTTAAAACAGAGTAGATTAAAGCAGTATGTTAAATTGTTCGTTTATTTTCTTTAAGCATGGAATACTCATCAGCTATTCGTTTTATGTAGAAATGGTTCTGAGATCAAAGGCATTTGTCCTTCTTATCTAACAGTAGATAATGCTGAGTGGGATAATTACAAATTCAATAAAAATTTAAGGACAATTACACCCTTTACAAGAAGCACAAGCTCTTATAAGTCCTCAATAACTGCAAAACCATTGTTAAAGACTAATCTTATATATCATCATTATGCTTAAAATGACAAGTATCAGACAAATAGTACAGAGGTAAATCTCTACACAACACTTAGTATTCAAGATTTTCTAGAACTTCAAGCTGGTAGCACATGCATTTGCTCTCCATTATCTTGTACTTGTTAGATGCCTGAGAATTATTGTAGAGAACAGTACCAAGGTTTTAGTTCTTTAAAAACAGAAAGAATTCTCTTTGAAAAAATGGCAAGTATGAAAACATATAAAAATGAGAAGATATTTCATAGTGCCATGATCTAAATACAAGACATGGGTCTAATTTCCTCTATTAACTACTGAAAAGAGTTTTAACTAAAGCTGAGAAAAGAAAGCGAGCAGCCTCTTTTTCTTAATGGAAAATTCCATGAGACTTTTTGCTTTGATTTGTGCATACTTTCTGGGCACAAAACTGTTTATTCATCTAGAAGTAATCATCTTGCTCATGTAAAGTATCAATTTTAAAGTTGTATGGAACTCCTGAACCACCTGATATAGGCTAGTTTCTACCTTTTCTTCTCTAAATTTTTTAGTTTGTTGGAGTTTGTTAACCTTAAGCCTTACTTATTATTTTTATATTTTTCTTCATTGCTAATCTCTCTGAAAGACTTTATTTTCGTTTGCATAGTACCAAAGCTTGTATTAATATTTTACTGGAAGCTTTTGAAGGAAGATGTTGCCTGGGATTGCCCACAGAAGAAAAGCAATTCAAAAGTAAGCTGTAAAGGTTACCTATGAAAGAACAGGTAAGAGGTACTTGACCAAATTCTTTCTCTGGCATAAATAAAGATTTATATTTTTTACATGGGCAAAAATAATGAAAAAATTTCTAATACTGTTGTGTCTCTATGTGTGCACATGTGAGCATGTATGCCTGTGCACATCTGTGATTTACAGTAATAATGTCAGAGCAAATGGGGAACAACTTTTCTTCAACCAGAAAATTAATTCAAAATCAATATGTAACAAAGAAAAAAGTAATAGAGAGCCACAGATCAGGTGATATAAACAGGATTAGTTCCATAAAAATAAGTAATTTTATACATCAAATGGCTATATGAAGCCAAGATAGATTCAAGGAAATTTCTTCTAAAAACAAAAAGAAACGGTTGACAAAAGTAATCATGATGTCAGCTCTGTTTACCCAAGATTTTCTGGATATATAGAGCTGAATACTGAATACCCACATTTTTTAGCTGTTCAGCCACCAGCTAGTTACAAATTAGAGGTAATATAGATATTCTTAGCATAACACCAAATCTGGGTTAAGAAGCCCCAGGAGTGGCTGGGACTACTAGCTTGACAGTCCTAGACTGGATCAGCTTGATGCTCATGCGCAAACTTGAGGAGATCATAGAATAATAGAATAGTTCGGGTTGGAAAGGGACCTTTAGAAGTCAACTAGTCCCACACTCCTGCAATGAGCAGGGACACCTTCAACTATATGAAGATGTCACCAGTGGCACTGTGTCTACACACCGTTTTAACCTACTTCTTCCATAATCAAAGCCAAGGAAAAGAAGAGTAGCAATGAAGCTATGGTCAACAAATTAAAACATTTCCAGCCCTACACACTTATGTTTCAAGAGTCTGACTTAGTCTTTTAAATCACTGGCAGGTGCATCCACTGCCACCCAGTAATAGAGTAGCCTAAGGCAAATTTACTATAACAATACTTTTGCCACCTTGCTGTTTGAATTAATACAAACTTTGCCTAGCAAAATACACACTACAAGTAAAACTTTCAAGCTGATTATCTGAAAAAGATTAACAGCAGTCAAATTTTACGCAGGTAAATTCCAGCAAGAATTCCTATACTATGAAAAACAAAGAGAAAAATCTTATCCAGTATGTCTCATCTATTCTACCAGGCAGTGAAGTTTTGATTTTGGATATTCTTAAAAACTGCAGTGTAATATATTTTGCAAAAAATTACTTGAAACAAAGATGAATATTTTATAAACTTTTAGATCCTGTCTTTTCAGAGATGTTCTATGAACTGAAAGATTAATGAGGTAATTGAGTGAATTATTTGCTTGGATCTAATAATTGCAACAATAGTGAGAGTTAAGATACAAACTGAATAAAAAAAAGTAGCTTTATTTGTCTACTAACACATTCTGCTGTACAAAGCTGAGATTCAAGAACAAAATGTCAGCCCTCTGCTGCTATGAAAAGCAACTGATATATAAGCTATCCCATGAAAGTGATTTTTCTGTAAGGGCAGAGATATTTTAAAAGCAGCAAGAGAATATATGACCATATTTTTGGAAAGAGCAATAATATTGTCATCATGGGGTTTAATCTGTAAAGGAGAAGTTCACAGAGGGTATCAAATAAATTAAAGACAAGCTTCCTGCCATAATAAAAGTCCTTAACCACTTTTTTTAGGAGTTCAAAGTATCTTTTCACACATGTTAAACAGTTGAAACGCATACCTTACTATTGCATTTCACATTGAAAGGAATGCAAACTAAGTACCAGACCAACCTCCTAGACAAACTGGTGGGTTTTTTAATCTTCTAAGTAACCAGTGAACTGACATTTAAATATTATATATTTCAGCTTGTATCCCTTTGAAGTTTTATTTGCCTTCATTTTGCCTATGGATATTTTATTTAATACAGAAAAACTCAAACCATAATGAGTCCAGATGATTCATGCTAGGATCACAAAGAAAAGAAAGAACCTGTCCTGCAGTATGTGACTGTATACAACAACAGATCTTCTAGACTGCCTAGAAAACTGTGGTCTACCAGAGAAAACCACTGGATAGATATGGTAAGTTTACTTTCGAAAAATGCAGAGTTAAACACCAGGAAGTCAGAGTAACTGTTTAAGCAAACTTGTCAAAAGAACAAAGGCATGGACCTCCTTAACTAAAATTAAAAAAGAAAAAAAAACCTTTCAAATTTCTAAAATTCAGTCTGTCCTCGGAAAAGAAATACAGAGGAAGGAACAAAAAGCAGGTTTTGAGAAACTTGAAGGTTTATAAACTGAATTGACTGGTTGGCTGTAACTGCTCATGGAAGTCTCGTGATGGACAACTGTATGAACTTGATATTTCAGTGGATACTTCCCTATGATTTTTGTTTGTTTGTTTGATTGGTTGGTTGAGTTTGTGGATTTTTGCATAGTTTTTGAGATGCTTCCAATGTAGTGCTGAATCTGTAATTGATTCCTTGACTGAATCTGTAATTAGTTCAGTAAACAAGTAACCTGTACTCCTTATACTATCAGATCAGTATTGCAAAAAACAAAGCATTCGGAAACATTCATTGAGGTACACTTCCAAACTGATTGAGAGAATGTAAATTATCAAAGCTTGAAGAAAGTATTGGAAGGATATCCATGAAAGCACTTTCGAGTGACACCATCAACACTTCTTGTTCAAACAAATTTAACTATTCCCATTTATTTTTATGCATTTTTGCAAAGAAAGGAGACAACTATGAACTAATTGAAATGATTCGTGGCAGAATTACAGAGATGAATTACAGTCTGTTTTTCTTAGATTAAAGTGAACAGATGGCACATACATTGCAGAGCAGATTTCAGTAAAATGAGGTGTCTAACTAGTTCACTGCTAATAGTACCTACTTTATAGAAAATATAAAATTTCTGAGTTAAGAATTCTTAGGAAGACAGTAATTATTATATAAAGATATATTTCACTCCCAAGCTACTTGTATTTGAATGAGACTGTGCCAGGCTGGAAGAATAAGGCACCCAGCCTGCGCATGGCAACTTCATAAATAAGTACGTCTTTCAGATTTCTCAGGATACAACAAAAGCTGTAATACATACTGCCAAGATGTTAAGGCATTAAATATTTCACAAGCATGTGGTGATATTTTTTTAGATTCCATACACTGACTTTTAAATCCAGCCAATGTTACTGGTGATGGATGAAGTTAGGCAAACAGAAGAGACAAGTATTTTTAATCTTGAGAAGAAACATTGCTAGTAAAGCTGTATAAGAGCAATACGTATATTCTAAAAGATATGCTTCTATCCTGTATACTGCACTTAATTTTTACTGTCCAAAACTCAGGAATCAAATGTTGTTGCTCTCCACCAGCAGAAGACCCACAGCAATTGACCCACAGCAATTTTCCCAAGTGTGAGATAATTGATTACTAGTTCAGTAATTTTTTTTTTTTCTGTAAGGGAAACACTGAAAATTTTGAGACAGAGATGTATTTTCTTATTTTGGCTCATGAGAAGAAACTTGTTCTGTATTCACAATCAGGATTTCCTTAAGCTATGTCAAGCTGATGGCATCGCTTTACAACAAAGGTGGCTAACAGGAAAGCATTATCCCTCTCCACTCTGCATTCATTAGACCACATCTAGTTGTTCCAATATTGGGCCCAACTGTCAGAGAAAGACATCAATAAACCAGAGCTAAGAAGGCTATGAGTAGAAAAAGGTCAGCTTCCTCTTGGATGTATTATGTCATAAGAGTTACACAAAATATTCAATATTAAATCTAGTCATTGAAAAGAAACAGAAAAATTTTGAAAGGTTACTGGAAAGCAATACATTACTGAATTATTTGAAAGTTTTGTCCCCTTCTGAACAGTTTAATAATCCATTTCCACAATGAATGGATGATATCAGACTCATTCATTAGTTCTCTTGACTTACGTACACACTGAGATCTCATTTTCCCCCATTTTGGAAGGATTCAAATATTTCTTCTGAAGTAGTATGTATCCCTGCTGTGAATGCATTTAAAATTATCTTTAATTTTTAACTTCTCTGTCCTGATCCTACAGAAGTAGTAGCCATTTTATATTGACATAGTTAAAATGGTGCAATTTTGTTAATGGAGAAAACAAGAGATGTAACAATGTTATTTATCTTTAACTATACTACTTATAGTATATACTATATATAATATATATAATATATATATAAAATATATATAATATACTACTTATATTAATTTCATTAGAAGAGGAAGCACATAACTTAACAGAAGCAGCCTGCTATTCAGTTTATTTTTGTTCAGAACCAAAGCTTTTCTTTCTTCTTAATTTTTAATCATCAGATAAATTTTCTCTCGTATTTCTTCAAAGCTTAGGTCAGGAGTCCCTTATTTTTACGGATATTCTGATGAAAATGCAATTCTTGAAGTAAAAACAGATAGTAAGAAAAACATGCATAAAAATCAGCTGGGAAAATAAAGGGAAACAGACCAATACCAACTAAAATGGAAATAGAAATGAATACAAATATTTTCTGCAACCTTTCAGTAAAAGGACTGTGAATTTTATATCAAGTGTACCGTTCAAGTCTGTCTTCTGTTTCCATTTAATCTGAAAGGGGCCTAGTTCATGCACACAAGGCTGCTTTAAAATAAACACCAAAGCATATAAGAACTATCAGAAAATCATTTTCAGAGACACATTCCTACTCAAAATGAAAATTTTAATGTATAAAACTCTCACTTACTCTTCCTGAAGTCACTAGTGTTATTCCTGTATATAAACCCATACCTGAGCCTCTGCACTTTATGACCCTAGGCTTTATTTTCTGAGGTATCACATTCAATGAATGACAAAGATTGAACTATAGTGACAGCACTGATGATTTTATTTGATCCACTGTATTTAGAGAATTCAGCCATGACCCATTTTGGCATTCCTTTTAATTTTCATAAACTCATGAATTGCCTTTTACTAAACTATTTCAATCTCAAAGACAGCATAGACATAAGAATGTAGGAAGATGTAGTGTGTTAAAAGGAATGCCGAGCTGTCCCCATGATTTCAAGATTTCTCTGATAACTAACCAGTCCAAGGAATAAAATGGGGAAGCACTATTTCACTAACATTTCTGTTCAAGCAACTTTAGCCTCTGTGCAACCACTGCTTCTCAGCAGACTCACTTCTGACAGCCCCTGTTGTGCAGTGTTACAAAGGAGGCTGCTGTTAGAGAGATGAAAACTAGATTTTCTAATCTTTATACAAAAGAATTCACTGTCACCCAGGTCCAGACTTTCAGGTGTCTTTGCATGGCTCTGGATCCTTAGAAGTCCAGGAAAAAGGCTAGGAAAAACTCATATGCTGTGAAGGCTTAGGAGCAAGGACACAAACATTTATTGAAGAACCACATATTCCAGAAAAAAAAAAAGGCCTATCAATATTCTGTACTCTTAAGGATGAGATTTTATATTTGTCTTTCCAATCTTTCAGACAGCACCATCAGCTCATCCTTTATATTTACTTGTGAAACTGTTGTTCTCTCATACCTATAAACTTTGGTTTACAGCATTACTTATATTTGTAGTACCACTGTGATTAGGATGCAAATAATGACAAACTCTCAGACCGAGACACTGAGGACACTAACAAACATGTATCCAGTAATCCTTTTGATCTAATACAGTTTTTCAAAGAAAGCTGAGAACATTATTAAGTCTATCTCTTATCAGTGGCTGATAAAGCCTGGCATTCTGTCACCTGTGGAAACACTATTAAAAAGATCTTAAAAGGAAGCTTGTAATTCACTGTTATTATGCCTGAATTCACACAGGGGAGAAATAGCTATAAGAAGCTATTTTCTGTGTAGGTCTGGATGTTTGCAGAGTTCAGCGTGTCCTAGATCAGAACTAAAATGCCATCCCTTTCTCCAAGAACAGCCAAAATGTTACACTGCAGATGAAGAAAAGTTTATCTGTCATGACGATTGTGACGATTTTCTCCCTAAGCCAGGTACAAGCAATCTAGTCAGCTCCTTACACAGAAACAAATGTATGTTCTGTAAAGAAATACAATTGTAATTGTGCATTGTATTCTTAAAAATGAAACTGAGTGGGCAAATGTCTCCCTTAGCTCCAGGCACACAAGGAGAAAATATTCTGTAGATGAAAACTGGTTGTGAATTTACTACTGAAGAGGAAGGGCATTGAAGTGCCCTGGCATTTTTAGTAGCCTAACTCAGTGTTTGCTACTGAATCTGACATGATTGCATGTATGAAGATTTTTCTTCTAACTGATTTCCAGATCAAATCTTTGCAGTATGCAGCCCTTCTGCTAGAATCTAATGGACTCTTACTTTCCTTTGTCCATACAGTGTGCAGACTACCTGGTCATATGTCTACAATTGGATAAGAGCTCACAAGATCTGCTCCAAAAAAAAGATAAAGATAAATGATTGATAAGACCTTGACTCCTACTCTTTCCATCCTTACTACAGGCCTGTCAGTGTGACCTCAGTGCCAGGGAAAGTCATGGAGCAGGTGATCTTGAGTGCTATCATGAAGCACATGCAAGAGAGCCAGGTGATCAGGCCCAGTCAACCCGGGTTCACAAAAGGCAGGTCTTGCCAGACTAACCTGATCGCCTTCTATGACAAAGTGACTCGGCTGCTGGATGAGGGAAAGGCTGTGGATGGATCTTCCTGGACTTCAGCAAAGCCTTTGACACAGTTTCTCACAGCATTCTGCTTGAGAAACTGTCACCTCTGGGCTCGACAGGCGCACACTCTCCTGGGTGGAAAACTGGTTGGCTGGAGGGCCCAGAGAGTGGTAGGAAATGGTGTGAAATCCAGCTGGAGGCCAGTGACAAGTGGGGTTCCCCAGGGCTCGGTGCTGGGTCCAGCCCTGTTCAATGTCTTCATCAATGACCTGGATGAAGGCATCGAGTGCACCCTTAGCAAGTTTGCGGACGACACTAAGCTGGGTGGAAGTGTGGATCTGCTGGAGGGTCGGGAGGCTCCAAAGGGATCTGAACAGGCTGGACCGCTGGGCTGAGACCAATGGGATGAGGTTTAACAAGGCCAAATGCCGGGTCCTGCACTTGGGGCACAACAACCCAGAGCAGTGCTACAGACTAGGAGAAGTCTGGCTAGAAAGCTGCCTGGAGGAGAAGGACCTGGGTGTGTTGGTTGACAATCGACTGAATATGAGCCAGCAGGGGCCCAGGTGGCCAAGAAGGCCAATGGCATCTTGGCTTGGATCAGAAACGGCGTGGCCAGCAGGTCCAGGGAGGTTCTTCTCCCTCTGGACTCGGCACTGGTGAGACCGCTCCTCAAATACTGTGTTCAGTTCTGGGCCCCTCACCACAAGAAGGATGTTGAGGCTCTGGAGCGAGTCCAGAGAAGAGCAACAAAGCTGGTGAAAGGGCTGGAGAACAGGCCTTATGAGGAGCGGCTGAGAGAGCTGGGGGTGTTTAGCCTGGAGAAGAGGAGGCTGAGGGGAGACCTCATTGCTCTCTACAACTACCTGAAAGGACGTTGTGGAGAGGAGGGTGCTGGCCTCTTCTCCCAAGTGACAGGGGACAGGACAAGAGGGAATGGCCTCAAGCTCCGCCAGGGGAGGTTTAGGCTAGACGTTAGGAAAAAATTCTTTACAGAAAGGGTCATTGGGCACTGGAACAGGCTGCCCAGGGAGGTGGTTGAGTCGCCTTCCCTGGAGGTGTTTAAGGCACGGGTGGATGAGGTGCTGAGGGATATGGTTTAGTGTTTGATGGGAACGGTTGGACTCGATGATCCGGTGGGTCTCTTCCAACCTGGTTATTCTGTGATTCTGTGATTCTCTGATTCTGTAGCCTTTCACTCCATATTACTACAAAAAAACCCCTCAGAACTACCAAGTGTTTCTAAACATTTGCTACCTAATTACCATACTAAAAATGTGGCACTGAAAATAAATTTTACTATATATCCAGGCAGTTATGTAAGTAGATTTGAAGTCATTTTCTATATACACTAATATTTCACCCTCTCAACATCTTGATTCACCAAAAGTGGCAAAGTAATACTGGAATGTTAGTAGCATCAAAAGAAGTCCCTTTTGACAAAATGTAACTTATCTAATATCTCTGCATAGTCTGTCAAAAATCAGTCAGCAATGCCTATTTTTCCCCAAAATTAAAATTTTAAGACACTATTTCATGTAATCATGCCAGCTAATAAATGTTCTCATTTACTAGCCTATTTTGTTCTCTACCGTTGCTGCTCATTCAAAAAATAACATCAATGTTTTGCTATCCATTTGAAGACACATTATTAGATTCCTGTAATTCCTTTAGCGTTGCCCATGAAAATTGTATATGACCATTTAGATTTGTAAGGCTCTTGTGTCCCACTATTCACTATATAAAGCTAAATGAACTGCCTAGATAATGACAGTGACAATAAAACCCGAAGTAATCCTTTAGTAAAAAGGAAATCATAACCAGAAAAAAAAAGGGAAAAAAAGCTATTTTACAAGTATATATTTGCCAAAGTAGATGTATCATAATGGAATATTCATGTTAGGAAATACTTTCCCAGTGTGTCTGGGAAAGACAGGAATAAGTAGATCCATCGTAAGAATGTTTCTGTAATAACTAACTTCTGTGGTTGAGGAGATAAAGGCTCTTTTACCACTCATTCAGCTAATGCTGAAGAACTTTCTATTCCTTCTCATCTAGGTCTGGCGTTGCAACCACAGTCTCCAGTAAATTCTGCCTGAAATAGTTGTGACAGTTTATGATCTGATTCTCCTCCTAGAGAGACTTATGAAATGAAAGAGTCAGGCATCACAGGGTTTGGGGAATAAAGATGATGAATAGGTGTTTCTGAACAGAGTGAAGTCACTTGTATTTTTCAATATTTATTTTATAGCCCTCAGGGAGGAATTATTCTAGTTTAAGTATCAAATTTTTTTGAAGCATAATTAGTGAGACGAAGGCTGGATACACTGCGTAAGAAGATAAAATAAACATGGCCTGTGCTATGCAGCAGCTATCTAAAAGACAAAAAGTCCCATGAGGAAAATAATAAATTACAAGGTAGCTGCCACTGGCTAGAGCATTCTCTGGCAACTAAGTGCTGCCAAGATGGTCTTTGAAAGAGGTTATGGGTATTTTCTCTTTTTCATTTTTGTAGGCTATCCCAGCAAGGGAATAAGATTTCTTCAAAATACAATAGTTTATGTTGATTTTTTTTCCCCAGCTAACCTGTAATCAAGACAAGAAACAGATTTCCATTGAACACTCACTTTGTTATTATTATCAGAACAGATAGAATTCATAATATGACTAATTTTGATTAATTTTAGTCTAATATTTTAAAATGGTTTCCATTAATATCTCAGAGTTGAAATAAAAAAATAAACATGTAAACATATGGAGTTTATTTGCACGACTCAGAGAGGCAGAGAGAGGGGAAAACTCAATTTGTAACGGAATATTTGAGCTATAATTTTAAAGTTTAAACAAGTTAGCAGGGATAAAGGTAACATGCTGGAAACTCTAAAAAGGATTAGGAAGGAGTATGGCAAATTGGAAAAAAAATAAGTGAATATACATTGACTTGACTAATATAGAAAATATACAGCAGAATTTCGTGCCTGAGTTTTAGGAATATTAAAATAATTCAAACCTGCTAAACGAAAGCTCTTCTGAACATTTTTTAAGAGGAGTGATTTGAGTTTTGGGGACTTCTGGGAAACCTAGAAAACTCAAAGCACTGCAAAATGTAAGATGATCTGATGCTCAAAGCTCATTTTTTTCCAAGAAAATTGAGAAATGTGAATAACAGGACACTGATACTGCTGAAAGTATGAAAAAGTAAAGTAAAGTATGTAAAAAAAAGTATGTAAAAAGTAAAGAAAGTATGAAAAAGTAAAGGCTTTTGGTTATAACACAAGTAAACACTCATGCTTTCCAGTATTTTATGCATTGAAGGCATGATGAATATGTATGTTAAATATGGATGAAGAAAAATGAACACTTGTCAAAAGCCGAGAATGCCACTCTTAGCTAGCATGTTTATAATAGATGTGGACATAGAGATAACCTCAAGGAACATTGTTCTGGAAAATGATCACAGGCCTTTGAATACAAAGCAGGCAGGGCTAAAATTGGTATATGCACAAAAATAAGGCTGAATAATTAAACATTCTCTGAACAAGGTCAAAGCAGTTAAATTAAAGAGAAACAAATCATAGTTGTAAAATCCAGGATTGGTCTCACACTTCATTGTGAGAAACGGCACAATGTGAACAAAACAAAGGAAATTCAAATTCCCAACTTATATCAATACTTAAATGAAATTTTGCGGGTTTTGCACACCCTAGAAAGAGAGGAAACTTAGCAGAGAGTCTGTTGAACAGGAATTTTCCTTTCCAGAGGCTCCTTATGACATGCAGGACTTTAAATATTTAAGTAGTGAGATATACTTGCTCAGAATGACACTACATTTAGAGTAATGCTGCACTGCAAGGTTTTATTAACACTCAAAGTTAGTGTGAATTTTCTGAATTAACTTTAGACAGTATCAGGTTTATCATAATATGCAATTGTAGTGTATCAAAGCAATTAGCCACGAAAGCTTGAATCATCAATCGTGACCATGTAGTCTGATGTTTAAAACTAAAAAACTATGTCACAAATAACTTCTGGGTTTGGAAGGGGGAGGTTTCCTAACAGCAGTAACTTCTCAGAGCTGGGTCCACCCCTGTTCAATGTCTTTATCAATGACCTGGATGAAGGCATTGAGTGCACCCTTAACAAGTTTGCAGACGACACTAGGCTGGGTGGAAGTGTCAATCTGCTGGAGGGTCGGGAGGCTCCAAAGGGATCTGAACAGGCTGGACCGCTGGGCTGAGACCAATGGCAGGAGGTTTAACAAGGCCAAATGCCGGGTCCTGCACTTGGGGCACAACAACCCTGAGCAGCTACAGACTAGGAGAAGTCTGTCTAGAAAGCTGCCTGGAGGAGAGGGACGTGGGAGTGTTGGTTGACAGTGACTGAACATGAGCCAGCAGTGGCCCAGGTGGCCAAGAAGGCCAATGGCATCTTGGCTTGGATCAGAAACAACGTGACCAGCAGGTCCAGGGAGGTTCTCCCTCTGTACTCGGCACTGGTGAGACCGCTCCTCGAATCCTGTGTTCAGTTCTGGGCCCCTCACCACAAGAAGGATGTTGAGACTCTGGAGCGAGTCCAGAGAAGAGCAACGAAGCTGGGGAAGGGGCTGGAGAACAGGCTTTATGAGGAACGGCTGAGAGAGCTGGGGGTGTTTAGCCTGGAGAAGAGGAGGCTGAGGGGAGACCTCATTGCTCTCTACAACTCCCTGAAAGGAGCTTGTGGAGAGGAGGGAGCTGGGCTCTTCTCCCAAGTGACAGGGGACAGGACAAGAGGGAATGGCCTCAAGCTGCATCAGGGGAGGTTTAGGTTGAACATTAAGGAAAAATTTTTCACAGAAAGGGTCATTGGGCACTGGCAGAGGCTGCCCAGGGAGGGGGTTGAGTCACCTTCCCTGACGGCGTTTAAGGGACGGGTGGACGAGGTGCTGAGGGACATGGTTTAGTGTTTGATAGGAATGGTTGGACTCAATGATCTGGTGGGTCTTTTCCAACCTGGTGATTCTATGATTCTATGATTTCATGATTCTCATGTATGTATTTGTCAAAAAAAACAAACAAACCCAAAATCCCAAACCAAAACAACAAAAACAATAAAAGAAATCACAACAAAAAGCATAAACTAAAGAAGTTGTGTTAGGGAGAACTGAATTAAAATTACCCTTTAATTATGTTCTGATTGCTGTATTAGACTATTTTAGTTTTAGATTTTAAAATGAAATAATCAGAGTAATACATACTTGAATGAAGTGTCATGCTACTTAGTCTGCATTCATCTCATTCATTTTTGCTTTTAAACTTAATATGAGAATATCTAGGTTGGGATTTTCATTTGAAAATACAGTCAAGAACATTCTGACTTGGAAAAAAGTCCAAAACAGAGGCAGGATACAAAAGTCCTCTCCTACTCCGTCTACGGGTTGTGGTATTTCAGACACAGCCACAGCCACAATAATCCATGCTGCCATTAGATCAACACTCAAAGGACAGATACAATGATTTTTGTCCTTAAGGATCATGTAAAATCCATTACTGAATTGAGCACATTTTCTTGCCTTCTAGCTAAGGCAAAATGTCAGTTCTCTATACACTACACAGCAATTTTATTGCTGATATCTAAAATACTGTCTATCAAGACTTGTAAAAAAGCCTCTCTAATTTTTAACTCTTAATAAAGAAAAATAGTGGTTTTATCATGAACTTCATAAAATTTATATTAAAATCTCTGTTCATATCTAAAATAGATCTTTTTGGTTGTTTGATACAGGCTAGTTAAGATATATCCATATGAGGACATGATTTTTTGTTTCAGTTCTATGGCTGATCAGAAATGCTAACAGGCATAAATACAGCCACTAGAATGTACCTTCACTAAAAAGTTAATCTTACCAATATTTTACGCCCCTATGCCCCTACCCGCCTTTTCCTTGTTCCTCATTATTCTTTTTTCATAATTGTTTCTTTCTTTTTTTTTGGTTTTTTTGGTGTTTTTTTTGTTTCCTCCAGCCTTCTTTTCTTTCACATTGATGCATAACCTGTATTTTCGAGTGGTTTTTTTGTATGTTCCAGTGGTGGCTCTATCATGGTTATGACCTAGCACATATGCTTTCTCCTTTGCTACACCCTCTACATTACTGCAGATGCATTTGGAACTTTTATCACCTTTTTAAACAAGTATTTTAATGTACATTTTAAAAGTCACAGATTTCTGCAACCCTCACTCTTGCATTATGTAACTGCACATAGAGGGCAACAGTATAGAATCATTTTCTAGATAAGGTTTAAATTCTTTTGATATGTAAGTTCTGCTTTCAGAGGTCTAAATAAGCCTGTCAGTCAAAAGCTATGGGAAATAATAATCAAGACACTCTGTATGTTGTTTATTTATCTCTCTGTGCATATAGATATCAACATTCTTTACAGCATGAATAAATATTTATTCTTCCACAGAGCTGTGTGGCTGGATCCAATTAGGATAAAACCTTTTCACAGCTACTAAAAATACATACAACATATTTAATATAAAGTAGTAGGATATACATTCTTTAAAAGCCCTCCAAAAAATCACCAATACAAACCTATACCTTTTCAACTTGTTTGGCCAGTAGGAGAATTTGGTTACTTTATTATAAAGGTACATAATGGACAGGTTTTCCAGAAGCATTGGTACATCAGGCAGCCATAAATAAAAGTTTCTGTTGGGTTTGTTGCCCAAGGTGCAAACCATAGTGAAAAGATGTTTAGAATTCATGTTTGAACCTGGTAATATTAGTACCTTAGTTTCATTCAGCATTTGCCAGGAATACAGATTTTGTTCTCTACACTCAGACTTTTAAGTTTTGCAAAGTTTTTTAAACAATATACTATAAATTACAAATCTACCAACACCGGGAAGATATGATTCTACATACAATAAAATGAAACAAGATGCATATCAGACCTACAAGGAAAATTTAAAACATCATTCATACTCAGTTAACACAAACACCCTAGAACACAGACAGCTTTAATAGTGAGAGTTATCACAGATTTCCTGTTGGTAATGAGGAATCACCAAAATATGTTAGTCAGAAATAACTATGTGGGAGGGTTATACAAAGATTCCCTAAAGCAGTCTTGCTTAATGTACAACATGGACCTGATGAAATTTCAGGTACTACAAATAACATCTCCCTGCATAAGAATTGTGAATATAATCTTGAATTCAGGGTTCTTCTTGGTGAGACTGCATATAACTTTCTACTTCATTCTGGAAAAAATAAATATTAATCACCTTGTAAAATATGCAACAGCCTCAGGTCATGGCCTTGTTGAAATCTGAAGAGGAAATTCCACAACAAAAATCCAGCTTTTGTTTAGGAGATTTCAGAATTCATAACTAGAATACTAGAAGGAAGCTGAAAAAAATGCAAACTTACATAGGCTTTGTCACAGCAGAGCAAACAGTGGGATCAGTTTACAAAATACAATATATAAATGGCAGCTTCAAACTTATGCTTTGCTTAAAACACGAAGTGCAATGTAAAGATCCCCTGAAATCTCACAGAGATCTATATGTCTGTACAACGTGACAAGCTCTTGTGCTACCTATTCCAGAATATTTTTTATTTTCCAGGTCACTATCTCTTATTTTTTCATATGTAGAAACAACTATAGCTACATATATGCTTTGCATTTAAATCTCCCCAGGCTCTATTTTCCATGTTTTTCACGTGTAATTACCTAGTTTGTTTCTGGACAGGAGAAAGTAAAAATAGGCAGGAATAAAAAGAAAAAAGGAGAAAAGATCAAGTCTCCAGTTTGACGTTCTGAACTGTTTCTATAACACTGTCATATTTGCTCCATGTATCTCAAAAACTTCACTTAGAAATTAATACTTTCGCGTATAAGAAATGTTGGTTAACCAAATTCTGTGCTACATAACTAAAACTTCCACGAGAAGAGATAAGCAGTATCTTAGTTGCTGTACTGAAGTTCTAGCCCAACACAACCTCCAGGCATTGTACTTAGAAGCACTTCTGCACTGCCAGACAAGTGGAGGTACATAAATATACTGGTAATTTCACTTTCTGAGCTGACTCCGCTGCACTCATTTAGTGTCTATACATAGCAATTTGATGTCTATATATGGCAATTTAATGTCTAATATCTATATATGGCAGTTTAATGTCTATATATAGCAACTCTCTTCATTGTCCTGCATGCCACTGTCCCTTCTTTCAAGGCGATCAAAGCACATCCTCTTGCTTTTAGAAAATAAAAAAATAATTTCACTCAAAAGTCTTTTTTCTCTTTGCCTGGCAGTATCCTGCCACAATTCTTAAGTAATACACAAACTTTGTTTTCTTTTCCTTGGTCCGTTTCCTTCATTTTAGCATTTTTATTTCTTCATTGTTTTTCTTTCCCTGACATTTCTTTTGTGAGTTCCATTGCAAATGAGACTTACTATCTCAGAGTCTGACAGTCATCTGTGCTTTAACAATGTGTGCAATTATGTCAGCCCTTGTGAGGTTAAATTCCTTACAATTTCATGTTTTCAGTTTAGATATATATTTGCATTATATTATGCAAGGTGAGGTAAATTACATTCCCAGTCTATAAACAATGTAATACAGAATATCTGTAAAATCCAAAATGAAACAGCAAATTATTACTCTGTGTGTCATTTTCTTTGTTCTCCAAAATATCTTGAAACAATTCACTGACAAATATATTTAGTAAGAAGACTTATGCTTAATCCCAAAGCTGGTGAAACAAGGAATCATCTTTCCACTGGTTTCAAGGTTATTGAATCCAAAATTCTTACAATCACAGTCCCCAACAACGAAAGGAATATAAAAAAAAAAAAGAATACAGTGTGAAATAAGACACACCACTCCAAAACATCAGGCACTGGCACATTTTTCTGTGTGCAGCATCTCACCAC
Organism: Phaenicophaeus curvirostris; assembly: GCF_032191515.1. Classification (NCBI taxonomy): domain Eukaryota; kingdom Metazoa; phylum Chordata; class Aves; order Cuculiformes; family Cuculidae; genus Phaenicophaeus; species Phaenicophaeus curvirostris. The sequence goes on from NC_091431.1 coordinate 640,824, forward strand.
TACCTTTCCTAGATTAGTTCTACTTTTAACACAAAAATAAAAAGGATTCCTGTCTGATTAAAACAAATACATTTTGTTCCTTTGGTTTCTCCCTAATGACAAACATACTCGCAGAAAGGAAATCATGTCAGGTGAATGAGAAACTGTTAATCATCTTTGCTTCAGATTTTCTGTCACATTCCTTGCAGTTATTTAAAAATAAATGTGAAGTGGTGATTTCTTGTATCCATCAAATTAGAATTCACTGCATGTTACAAAAGAATAATGTAAGCTTAGTTAACGTCAGCATTACAACTTGTAGCAAAATACAGATTTCTCTGTAGCAGCAAGATGGGCAACTCCACAAGTAAAAATATCTGATCACAGCACGTCAGATTACACAGCCATTAACATTAGAAAAGATACACTACAAGATGCAGAATTATTAGAATTACACAGGCTAAAGAACTGATAAAATACTGGACTTCATGATGAACTGATACTCTGTATACTAATTCTTTCTCTTCATTTCAAATCTTTGTCTCAATTGCTTTATTTAAAACCTGTCCATGCATCTTCTTGACGTGCTTTCCTACAAACCATTATTTTAAAAAAAATTCTGGGTATAAATTAAATATATATTTCATTTATTGTGATCTATGAAAGTACAACTGAGTTTCTTCAACAGTTGAAGAGAGAAAAAATGATACTGCCAAAAGCAGTCATTTCATAAAACAGCAAGTTACTTTTGTTGTATTAGTATCCAGAGATTTTTACATGCCAGGGAACACAAGACAACAAATATACAGAACTCAAAGCAGATCTTCATTTTCTGGGGAAGCAGCCACACGAACTGTATGCCAACACGAGCAGCTGCAGATCTTTCTACAAGCAGAATTTACAACTTTCCCATGCGACAAAAGATGATTCTGCATAAGATCATATTTGAAGAAAAGGTATTGTTCTTTTAAAATGATGGCAACTTATATGTTAGCTGGTAGATCTGGACAGAGGTGAGGTGAAGTAAAAGCTGTTCTTCTCTAGTAAATTTAAAATTTTCAATTAGCACACATTCTTCTAGAGCTGGAATTATACTGATGCCATACCACCTGGTGTATAGATTTCAACAAAACACAATAACCTTCATTATTAATAATGATGCAGCTATAAAATATGATGCTATAAGTGGCATGGTTCAAGTTTATTTTGGAAACAGTCTCTTCTCTGAATTGTCTTCCCCTGCTTATATTTTTTTTGACATAACTAACCTGATCACTTGCCAAACTAACCTGATTGCCTTCTATGACAAAGTGACCGGCCTACTGGATGAGGGAAAGGCTGCCGGAGGGTAGGGAGGCTCCAAAGGGATCTGACTTGGCTGGACCCCTGGGCAGAGTCAAATGGGATGAGGTTTAACAAGGCCAAATGCCGGGTCCTGCACTTGGGGCACAACAACCCTGAGCAGCTACAGACTAGGAGAAGTCTGCTGAGGGGGCTGGAGAACAGGCCTTATGAGGAACGGCTGAGAGAGCTGGGGGTGTTTAGCCTGGAGAAGAGGAGGCTGAGGGGAGACCTCATTGCTCTCTACAACTCCCTGAAAGGAGCTTGTGGAGAGGAGGGAGCTGGGCTCTTCTCCCAAGGGACAGGGGACAGGACAAGAGGGAATGGCCTCAAGCTCCACCAGGGGAGGTTCATGCTGGAGATTAGGAAAAATTTTTTCACAGAAAGGGTCCTTGGGCCCTGGCAGAGGCTGCCCAGGGAGGGGGTTGAGTCACCTTCCCTGGAGGTGTTTAAGACACGGGTGGACGAGGTGCTGAGGGACATGGTTTAGTGTTTGATAGGAATGGTTGGACTCGATGATCCGGTGGGTCTCTTCCAACCTGGTTATTCTATGATTCTATGATTCTATAAATACTGTAATAACATTACATAATATTTTATTAATTCAAATCCTTAATAGAGAAACACTAGTTTGAAGGAGAGTTAAAAGGATTTTTTTTACTATCTGCAGTGATGACTAATGAGAGTGAAAAGAGGTCAGAAGAATGTGAAAGTATAGAATTTACTGCCACTTTTCCACCAACCTCACCAAGCATTTCTCAATGTGGCCTTTTTCTCTTGTTTTATTTAATTGATTAATTCAACAAGATAAAAATAAAACATTTTCTTTCTGCCTATACTTAACGAGAAGTCTGCTGTTCAGTTTTGAACATTGAGGAAATGGGATTGAAACTTTGGCCAGTTTTAGACCAATTCTGCCTGTCTCTCTATTGTCTTACATCCTTCAACTGTAAATTCATAGGAAAAAAAATGTATTTAAAAACTATAAATATAAATGCACATTAGTTAACCTGAAGGAAAGGAAAGAAGAAACAACCTTAGATTTCTACTGAAATAAATGTAATTTATGATTTGAAGACTGTTTGTGTGAAAGCATTGAGGCCTTTCCAGGTATAGAAGCAGGTTGCTACATCATAAGCTTTCTTTTCTTCTGGTCTTGACATAGACCATCATATGAGTGAATGCGAAATCAGAATCAATTACAAAAACACAAGAGAAATGCAGTAGAACTATGCTAGTAAGCAAATTTCAAAATATGAAATGCAAAGCCTACATAAAACTCTTTCAGAGATAACTTCCACCTCTGATGTAATAGGGTTTATCCACAAGAGGAAGAGGAGGCAGAAGGCCAACAGCCAGATGTGTGGGAACCTGAGCAATATGTGTGATGAGGACACGTGGGCTGGTCATAGCACTGCACTGCACACAAAAATACACAGGAAGGGCTTAGAGAGGAAACAAATTATTCTAACATCACCAGAGATACAGTTTTAATTCTTGCATCAGGTACTTTCATCTCCACAGGCACAGAGAACAACAGAAACCACACAGATTCCAAACAATTTTGAGAAGTTGTTAAGATTCTCACTTTCAAGTTTTTTCTAGTTTAGTGGCCATTATTAGATATTTATAAGCATCTGGAATCTAATAACTAAATAAAAACACTCTGTCTTCAGAAATGAATTCTAATTAACTTCTTTTACACGGCAAGTGGCACGGTGCTATAAGGCTGCAGGTGGTGCAGAATCTTTCCACCACAGATAAATGGCATTATGGGGTGGCCCTACTTCCAGAGCTGCAGGGCAGCTCTTTGTTCTCATTCAGGGTCACTGTGGCCTCCACCCCAGCAGACCAGCTTCCAGCCAGGCATGAAGCCACTGGTTTCACATGGCAAAATCCCACGGGCACATCCTTGCTTCGGGGCATCTGAGCAGTCTCACGGCCACAGGGATTTTGCCCCTCACCTTGCCTCTGAAAGGAAGGTCAGGAGCAGCAAGACTGGTTTCTTTTGAGCAGAAGGGATGGTAAGGAGGAGGCTGTCTGTGCCAAGTCTTGAGCACACAGCTAAACTTAGACCTAATGAATAAAATTTACAGTTAGTCCCTATGACAGGCCTATGTGAATCACTTTACATTAATGAAGAGGGTTCACCTTCTGAATCAGGCTTGTTTGTGCTTGTTTTTGCTTTGCTTAAATATTTCTTTCTAATGTATTGTAATACCCATATCGACTTAACATGTGATATAATGATAAAGGAGAAAAGAAATTTATTTTCCATTATATATTTGCTTGCTAATCGCCTATTAAAAATACAGCTAAGCATCTTTTTGCAGTCTGAAGGATGCAGTCTGTGCATCTTTATTAAGGAGATCCACAATGGTCAGTAGTTCTCCTTTTAGATCAATAATAACAGGTGTTAGGATAGCATGCTGGAATTGTGTACACTGTATGTTAGCTTGTGATTTTCAAATTCTTCAAGCCAGCAAAAGACTAGGTGAAAGAAAAGGGGTAATTCCTATCTTACTGCTCGGACTAGAATAAGGGTGGACTATTTGAGTTTGGAGGACTTAAGACAGAATTCCCCAGAGATTCTTCTGTTCCATTTTGTCTTCTCTTGTAGTTGCATCTCCTTCCTAAGCACCGCAGTCTGGTTCTGCCTAGCACTTGGACTAAAATTTAGAAGAATGCAAACAACCTGGGAAGGGATAGAAACTCACAGTTGATACTAGCTTATCCAGCTCTCTGGACTGAAGACTCAGCATCAGTAGCACCATCAAGGTCAGGAGCAAGAGGCAGGGAAGAATGTGGATGATGAGTTCTAGGATATGTAGAGCCATGTATAAGGCATATCATACATAAAAACCTTGACAAATCAGATGTTTAGAATCACAGTGCTTTTTTCACCTAATGTGATTCATTATCCTCTTTCCCTTGTTAACAGGGAAGTATGAGTCCTATAACACCAACCAGCTATTCTTGCCTTCCCAGCAATATAGTCCCAAAATGCAAAATCTTCTAGCTAGAATTATACAAAATGATTCTGTTATGTTAAAGGAGATACCATTCAAATGACTGTTTAGAGATATTTTATCATACTTCACCTTGGTTTTGCATTCCAGGAGTACTATGAAGTGACTCTCAATCAGCTGGAGGTGGGACTCAGATCTTGCATCTCTACCACCTCTACTGTTTCTCTAGTAAAATGGGCTATAGAACAATTAACAACTTCTGACATTAGGGAGTGATCATCCTGGCTCCTCTGGAAAGACAACAGCTAGCCTATATCAGTCATCTGATCTTTCTTTCAATTCAGTTGTCTTTCAAAATGCAGATTAATTAAAAAAAAAAAAAAGCCCATCCTCTCCAAGGCTGTATAGCACAGCCTGCTAAGAAGTTACATTCCATATGAGAAAAAAGTGGTACAGCACAGTAATGAGCTGACCAAAACAGATTTCTCCCTATTGTTATTTTTTTCTTTGCTACGTATTGTAAGATTGTCTGTGTTTTGCCTTTCGGGGTTTTTTTAAACAGTGTTCCAGGGTTTAACCATACTTGGTTTTTCATTAGTATTATTGGTTGTATATAACACAGTGGAAAAGAGGAAAGGTCTTTGCTATGACTGTCTTTAGAGGGAAAGTGAATGTGGAATACTGATTCTATATTTCCGCAGGCATTCAGTATACTCTTTTCTCATCAGACTTTCTGCCCTCTGTATACATTTTAGTATTCTGTTGAGTGGGTGCTTTTCAGACAGAAAAAAGATGAGGTTAAGTCGGGTGCTATTACAGTTCCTCTTGAAAAAACATCCCTGTAATTGAAAACACTGGTTTGCAAAGCTTTAATGTGCAAAAACAATAACAAAAAACCATTACAGTCATGTGGAAAATGTAGTTAATTGCCCAATTATATTCATAGAAGATCAAGTATGATAGAATGCGACAATCAATAAAACGCAATTAAAACTTCAAATTTCTGGGCCTCATTCCCTTTTTATCATATGTATAAAATACGATAAATAAATAAAGTATTATTTTGGCATATACTTGAATAGCAGTCAGAGAATAAAAAGTTGTTTCTCTTCAACAAACACTGAATTATATAATGAAAAAAGGAAACTAATACTTAAGCTAAGAAGAGCAGAAACAATCATCCGAAACAGAACTACAAGTTCTTATGCAATTTCCTGGTCTAATACTCTGATTTAAATTCAGAGTGAACTATATTTTCATGATTCTAAGTGTCATTGTATTAATGTCAATTGCAGTGATTGTTGAAAAAAAAAATGTTTATTTATATCTGCGCTGTGCCACTGCTTCTGTTTCATCTTTCAAAAATTCAGATTTGTATGTCTACAAGGGAAAGCATCATGAATAAATAAGTGATTTGTAGTCCATCATCAAAAACAGTAAGTGGAGTTACTACAAAAAATACCTAAGAAGCAGCTATCATCTTTTTTCTTGTAGCACAATAAGACTGAAAATAGGAGAACTAATCCTGTTCCATATTAGATTTTTAGTATACAGAACTGGATTTTTATCCATATTAGAATAAAATCAGAATACTATGAATTATGCTACCATAAGATAATTGGTCATTTCTTGGCCAATTTCATTGGCTATTTTCAGATCAAAAAAAAAAAGATTTTACATTTGGAAAGGCTGAGAAGATTGAGGACATTGTTTCAGTCTAGCTGGCCGAATCTAACACACAAAAAGACTTGATTAAAGTACCTGCCAAGAGGCTGAAAAGTGCATTATCTCCCAGTCTGGAGAGCATATTTTCACTCCAGGTGTTCCAGAATAAAGAAACCCTTATCAACCGGCAATACCAACGCTCCATTCTAAATATTAAATTGAAATTGCTCTTTAATCAGATTGTCTATATTTTTCCTCACAGATTTTTGATCTATTTTGAATTCCCCCAGTATGAAATATTTAAAAAGGCTGTTTATGTTTTTCTCTAAGCAATCATACAGTATAAATACAAGAATTTGAGATTTTCTTCTTTGATAATCCATGGATTGTTGCATGTGCCTTTTACTGAAATAATTACTTTTTAAAGTTGAATTAGAATTTAAATTTAATCTTCACAGTCAGCATATTCTTAACCCTCTAAATGCTACTGTAATATTGTTTAGTCTCTTCTACTTAAAGGAGTTTGAGCAAGTGTAATACTTACTTGGGGGAGCAGGAGGGGAAGAAAAATCGAAAAGCACCAGAGCCACTGAAATCTCCTTTCCAGCAGATTTGTTTAGTGGATAATGGTCTTTTCTGAATTATATGACTGTAGTGTGAACTTATGACATCCCAGTAAATCACAAGAGATGTTTTTCATGAAATAATACTGAATAGCTTATGATTCATTAAGCCCTAAAGCATCTAAGCAGAGGAAAATGCTATTTTCTGATGCCTCAGAAGGCAAAAGCTCCATTTCCAGCTTCCTCTGTTGTGTTTATAGCACCGTTCTGTGTGTGTATGCATCCTTTGATGTCTTTTACTGGAAAGCAAATTAATGTGAATTTGATCTCTTTTCATGCAAATTGGGTTGAAATAGGCCAGTTTTGCTGAAAAGTTAGCTTCAGGACTCAGGGAGATCAACAAAGTGATTCCATAGCTTCATTTCTGTAGAAATAAACTGTATGAAGGTGTAGTTTCTAGCCTTTATGTAGCTTTTAATTTTGGGGTATTTTTACAATAGTAGCTCTTCATAACATCAAAAATGCCTACTGTCCTCGGGGGGTTTAAGTGTGTTTTGGTAAGATCAGATGATCCTGATTTTCACTTCCACTTTTTATTGTGTGGTTGCAACCTTTGTGCCTTTTTTCCTTCTTAGCATTCTTTTAATGACAGTAAGGGAAGAAAGTTTTCTTGCAGATAAAAGGCATTGTATGAGAAAAATATCCTAATATTGCAAAAGAAAAAAAATCTTAATGTTACTATGGAAAAGAAAATGAAAACGAAAATTTATTTCAAGTTGTTGTAAAAAACAAGTGGCCTAACTGAAGTCTCTGTGATGCTTATACCTGGAATGAATTTGTGCAGACAGCATATATTTCTAAGCTATGGCATGAAGAGAAGTCATAATAAGATAGTTGTGATTGTCATGTTACAAAGATGAAATAAATTTTTAGAATGTTAAAAATAATAGGACAATACGGTAGAGATTTAATATGTCCCTCATATGAACAAAAATTAACAATAAATTTTATAAAATCTCCACACTGATTCAATTTTTTTTGAGGAATAAAAATCTATAGTTAAGTGAATATTGTTCAGATTTTCTAAAGGGTGTTTAAATAGAAAAACAACAGTACAGTTCTCACTTCTCACTGTACAATTTTCACTTGTACTCCAGGATGTATTTTTCATAAAACATCCAGGCCCAAAGCAAGCTTAATATAGAGAATCATGCAGATCTTTGTATTGTAAGTACTATTGCCACTCATAGTATCTTTAGTCTCAACGAACTAGAATAGAACATTCATTGCTGTTTTCATGATGAAAACCAAAGGTAGAGCTATAGCCAATGTATTTACACACTGCAAATTTCCAGAGAAATTAATCTTCAAGCTAAGCATTTTCTATACTTCCTCCAGAAGTGTGTTGAAAATGTCAGAACAAGTAGCAGACTTCCATATTATGAGGCAAGGAATTTTTAATTTTTTTTCTCATTCACAATTCCAGCTATATCACTGAATTATAAAAGCAATATATTGGCAGTGTTACATGCTTTGCTGTGTGTTACTGTGTGGGAGGATAACTATCTGTCAAAACCAGAAGTATCCCATACAAATTCTGAAAACCTATTTATGAACACTCCATCTCTTTTCTTCATGGTAGATAAATAAAGTTATAATATTTTTCTTAGAAATTTCTAAAACCACATCTATTGTGATATAGTGAAATGGTCATAAGTGCTCATTACTCATTGAAAATAAAACTAATTAGGACAAATATCAATAGTTAAAGCATTTTTCATTAGGTATTTCATCCCCTCTTGCGGAGGTATCTAACAGGAAACATATATTTTTAAGTTACAAGGCAAAATTTCTTAACTTCTTGGAATAGTTTTTTAAGCATCAAATCAAGACAGCTTTCCTTCTCGGCTGTGCAACAAGTTCTTAAAAATGGAGGGCCCAGTGAAGACAAGAACTGCAGCAGAATTTCTGGTCAGTTAATCTTGTTTTCAGCTCACAAGACACTGTTTTTTTCAGTCCTGGAATGGGAATTTCAGAAAGGCAGAATGACTGCAGAACTTAAGCCTAAGGCAAACACTCAGATAGCAGCTTTAATTTTATCTCTGGTGCTTTTTGCAACGTAATTGTTTGTTGCTATGCAGAGCTTATTTGCCTAAAAAAAAGAAGTTATGCAGGATTTACAGGCTGTGCCTTCAATTCTTGCAGTTTATTTCTGTTTAGGCAAGTCCACTCAGTAAACTTGCACTTGATATGGTATTTGGGCTTCCTCAGCTTAATAATCTTCAGCATATACATTCCACCAGTTCTGCTTTTGTGGGGTTGTAAATTATAGCAATGTATACCCAAGCACTTATAGATACACCACTATTAAGAGACATAAAACGACATATGCTATCACAGTGGAGTTTCCTCTTTTGAAAACTGGGCAGTCAATACATCATGTCTTGACAAGAAGAAACAGTTTTGCAGTAGGGTAATAATTACAGGCATCACTGGAATTCAGTATTGTTTTGCTTTTCATTTCATGATGGCATACTGAGAGGCAGAATGACAACAGATTTTCATGAGAGAGATAGCTAAATATGATTGAAAAGTACACAGCTAAAATGAAGAAAGTGACCCCAGACTAGGTGATTCACGGGGAAAAATCTGTTTTGCAGTGAAGAAAATGAGTTCAAGCACTGAATAAATGAAACACTAGAATGAAAAAAGGTTTAGCCCAATTTATCAATGATATGAAGATATTCTGGGCAACACACTGTAGCAGAGTTAAAAAAAAATTATAAAGTATACAATATCATCAAGTATATAATATTTAAAATAACCCCAACAACACAAAATAAAAACCCCACTAAAACCTGTATATGTAGTTCCAGCTATGCCAGTGAGCTGCATGTATATAACCAGTGGGGTTTCCAGGATCAAGCATCTCATACGCTAGAAATTCATACCTGCACACACAGGCACATGTATCTAATTCACAATTGTATTTAAAAAAATTCTAAAAGCCACTGAGTGGAGTACATCATTCAATATACACAACAGAATACCATTGTTTTAGGAACTTCTTTTGTAATGGCCATTCTCTAATTTATACAGTGAAAAACACATTGGAAACACAAACAGGTTGACCTAAGTAACTGTTATCCAAGTAACTCAAAAAAATTGGATCTGGAATCTATCCCTGTCTGCCCCTACAGCTTTTGCTGCCTCCCCTTGGTTGGGGGAAGGCAGGGCTGGACCACTGTAACAAAGTCTTATGCCCCTGCCCCCACTAGACATTTTTTGGACTAGAAATTAATCATGGACTACTAAAAGCAAAAGTTCTTTAACTTCAGCAGACTGGAAAATCATATTAGAGAGAAATAGTTTCTCATCTCATTCTTCTGATCTTAAGCATACGCTTCTCCCTACCCCTGAAGAAGTGTTCTGAACTGGAAGGTCTTTGATGTAGCACAACACAGACAGTCGTATACTCTTAAATACCTCAAGATCCAAGTGCAACCCTCAAGACTGTCAGTATCTTTGGAAACCTAACTTTTCATCAGTTCCAGTGGATATGGAAATAGTCCTGTGTGGGAAGAGAGTAGTTTTGATCCCTTTTCTCTGAAATAGCAGTGTGCTTATGTATGTCTCCATTTACTGTAGACTTTGCAGGAAAACATTAAGAATTCAATGATAGTGGTATTAAGGTACTCTGATCCTCACTGACAAAGTTGCTTAATTTCCTTCAGCTAAAGTGTTATGCCTAAGAATGGTTTAGAAAAAATATACATATATTTAAAATTATTAAATGTATAGCTTAATTGTACACAAATTGTGTTTACTGATAGGACATAACTCAACATGCTTATATATACATCACAGAAGAAAATTTAAAGTACTTCTGCAAGTAGTAAAAGAGAAAATCAAAGAAATGTCTGAAGTTCAACTTCATAAACAGTAAATCCCTGAAGTAGGAATGAATGAAGTAAATAAGCAATAAATTCCATTTCTGCAAAGCTAGGGCCAGGGAAACAGTTTTATAAATATCTGTCAAGCACCAATCGTATCTACAGCAGTACTAAATAAATCATTTAAGCCTAGATGAGAGACTGATATGGAGAAGATTCCCTTAACTTTCTCCAAGATCAAACTTCAAATTGACAGCTGTGCAACAGGATCTCTTCCGATGGGCTGTTGTACTGCCTGTAACATTATTCTACACAAATTAAAAACACCCTCAGTGTATAACATATTAAAAAGACTGCATCACTGCTAGAGACAAGTTACACAGTGTGATAGGATACCACTAAGTTTGATCAGAAAAAAAAAAGGACCTTCAGATTTCCTTTTTCCTTTCTATTTCAGTTATTTTTCAACATTTCTAGGTACATACCGAGAAAAGAACGAATAATTTTCAGAGTTCTGTGAATGTTGTCATTACAAATAAGCAATTTCATCGTGACCCTCTCAGACACCTCCAAACAGCCTCATTCATCTCCACAGATTTAAGATATAGGAAATAAAGTAATTTTTTTCAGAAATTCCTAATGGATTTTGGAGCTCTAATCTAGTTTTTAGAAGTTACTTTGCACTTAAGAACGTCTGTCTCACTGAAAATCTCCTTGTAGCTGGATGCTAAGTAAACAGAAACAAACCACTTTAATGAATCACATCTGTTTCTTCAATTGGAGGATATTTTTGTTAGTCTATATTACCCTCCCAGCTCCGACTGACTGAAGTTGATGTTTTGCCTGTATGCCTCTTTTGTTTGTATATACTCCAAATAAAACCTCTAGACAAGTCATTTTCAAGCCATCAAGCTTGAATATTGAAGAGTTTCCATCAAATCCACTTGTTGTTAGCTGTGTTATTTGTTGTGGATAAAGGTAAACATTTTTCTTTGGTGGGAGAGGAAGTGCAAAATAAATTTTCGTGTTTTAAGGAAACAAAATAAATTAGAAGTGTTCAAAAATCAACTAGACAATGTCCTAAAGAGCTTTATTCACTTTTGAATTAAGCTCAGTGTTGGGCAAGTAGGTGAGACCAGATGACCTTTTGTGTTGGAACTGGATGATCTTTAAGGTCCCTTCCAACCCAAACTATTCCATGATTTTATGATTCTATATTTTGGAGGAATTATTTAGCTGCGAAAAGTATTTTTCTTTTTGTTTTTCAATTCTATCTCCCACTTGAGACTACAAATGGTAGCGAAAATTCCTGAAAACTCATCTCCTAACTAATGAATTCATTAAAGCATAACAAAGTATGCTCCTCACACTTTTGTTGTGCCAATAGGCCTTATGTGACCTATGTTCCTGACAGGGGCTGTTTCTGGAAAGGTGCTGAAAGTAGAGAAGCATCAGCAGCTGGCCTCTAGTAAGGATATCATTCCTTCATTCAGAATAATCCATGACTGAAGTGACTTATAATCTGCGATCATAATATTCTCGTGCATTTTTCACCTCAATATATCAGGTAAATTTAACAAAAAATCATCTTGTAGAGAGACAAATACATCAAGAGGAAGTGATTATAGGGTCTGTGGGGAGCCAAGATCTCCAAACACACACATTAGCCCAGGACTTTTTGTCTGCTTGGAAAGTTCCTCCCTCCAAATTCTCCTTCCAACTAACTTGATTGTTAGTACAAAGGATGATAAGATGACATGGTGTTGTAAAAAAATAAGTCACATAAATATCCAGTCATCAAACTGTGCTCTCCAGAAATCTTAGATTGTTAATGGTATCAGAATTGCAAAACAGTGCTTGATTATTGGCATCCCATGCATACTTTGGGTGTAGGATATTTGTCCAATAATAATGATAAAAAAGATATCGAAAAGGTTACCCAAATCATCTTCATTCATGAATATTAAGGATTAAATCATTTACGCCAGCTTTGAAGAGTTGTTTTTCCTGTATGTCTCTCATTCTCTCTTAGACAAAACAAATGGCAAAAGTGTCAGAATGACTGCAGTCATTCTGACATGCTTAATATCATGTAGTCTGAAATTGTACAAAGCTGCAACTAATCACAAACCAATCTTTTTAAATATTAAATGCTATAAATTTACAGAAAAATGTCACATTCCTTCTTCCAATATTATTTGATTCTTATTTATATGTAGAAGCTGATTCTAAAGCTTTTTCAGAAATTTTAGCTTTAACTAGGCAAATATTCTTGGTGTGTAATTCTGCTAAAAAGAATTTAGAAGAAGAGAAATTACTTAGTTTAAATTCCCAGTGCCAGGTTTGGCCAACAGCCCCCAGAAGACCTTCCTTAATGATCAGAACACTGGTGCTAAGCTTGCTTAGGCCACCTCTTAGACCTTATTTCAGCAGATTTCATTTTTAACCACAAATGAAAGAAGAAAGGGCAAAGGCATCATAGCTATTAATTTTTAACACAGCCCAAAGACATTTATTTGCCAAATTAGTACTCAATTTCACCCATCCAAGTCCACAATTCTAATCAGATCAGAGCTCTGCATTCTGAATGCCTCCATGAATGTTACCACAGGGCATAACATTTAACATCTTCTCAGCTTCATGTACGTGGTGCTGTAAGAGCTCATCTAAATGCTGTCTTTGTATCCTATTTATGCCAGAAGCATTTGGATTTATTGTTTCTCAACATGATTTAAATAACGCTTTTAGCTAACCTGCCTCTTTTCTAAGAATTTGATGAGTGACCTTAAAATAATATGCCTAAAATAACCTTCGAAGGTACAATACTCATTTATGGACACAATGTACATTGATTTCCTCAATAAACTCTGTAGTTTACTCAGTGATGTTAACAGTAGGCATCTAACGGGTCTGATTTACAGACAGCAAGAGTAACTACAGCTCATATTATATTATTATGAGCTGCCAGAGCAGCTGCATGAAGAATCACCACAACCAACAAGAGATTAAAAATTCAGATTCCCCTTTCAGTGCTTCAGTAAAGATCAGTCTAGAGGCAGCAGATCTAGGAGATCTGTGGAACTGCAAGAAGGGTTTAGTGCATAGGCAAACTGCCACGTGGTACAGTTTGCAAGTGAAGGACAAACACTAAAAGAGCCTCTGGGAAGCAAATCCCACAGCATTTGTTAGATTAAGGAAACATAATTACACTGATTAGTCACCATCCCTCAACAAACACTTTGTACCTCACATGTGTTTCTTCTTTTTGTCCCTATATTTACTTAAGGGAAATGAGGTATTTTAATTTCCTTCTTAGTTCACGTCTTCTTATAGGTTTCCTTGTGTGATTTAATTAGATATGATTTGTCTTACCACATTCTTCTACTGAATATATTTATGCAAATCCAACCTATAATGTATATTTAGTCTTTACTTTGCTATTTAGTAGACTGCAACATCACCAAAGAGTGCTGTATTTTACACACGCTGCAGTTGAGCAGTGATGTAAACCTAGATATGGAAAACAAGAGCAGGGATCTTTTAATTAATTCTTCTGATAGTCTTATTCCCTCTGTTTCTTTTTACTTTCTACAGTTTTAGAACTTCAAATGATAGTTAATAAAAGCGTGAGTTATATAAAAGAATATCCAGCAGCTTGTGGCAATTAAACTGCAGCATTGCAGATGATCACATACCTCTGTGAAATCTGGCATGTAGACACTAATGTATTAGATGCTGCCCAGAACTGAGGTTGTACTGCGCGTGCATGTTGAATCAGGACACAGAATGGTTTTCAGCTCTTACAGTTCTTTTATCAACAATATTCCAAAGGCCTTTCTTTTTTTTTCCTCTTGTTCTTTCTGTGGCAGTCATACACACTTCCACTAGATTCAGCCCTGCTTATTTGCTCTTAAAGGACATGGAGTCTGGTGAGTAAGGAAGCAGCAAGAAAGTCAGTAAATGCAAAGATCTTCCTACATTTCAACCATACAAACTCATGATATCTATTCCAATCATATCCAAAATTAATTCAGTTTTAACTGTGTGCTAATTGCCACTTAATGATCTTAATGGTCACCCGGGTTTGATTACTGTGAACTGGTGTTACTCAGCAGAGCCCTGTTTTTATTTTAATTGATATATAGCAAGAGAGAACAAAGAAGCACAATCATAGATTAGATTGGATTTTGTGTTGTAGTCCAAGTCTCACCTTTTAACAATCATTGGAAAATTCTTTTAAAATTAAAGACATCAACTTAAATAAAGAGAGTCAAGAATAAGGATTAGTGGTCTAAATTCATTTCAAGCCAACTGGATACATGTATTTTCAGGTGGTGAATAATTGGTAAGAAATTATGCTGAGATCTACATGAAAAATAAGTAACATTTGGGGTTTTCATTACTTCTAATGAGTGACATCTGATGTGATTAGAATTAAGACACTATCTTATAGTTCAGGTTGGGATTTTTCCATTTTTAACAGAGAAGTAGGGTTCTATTATGTATGAGATGTTCTTAGAACATTTCAAGAGTTTTTCCATTAGTGCCTGATTCTGCTGTGATTTGCAACTTTAGTCAACCACAAATTGCCAAAGTGACTGAAAGTATACCCAGGAATATTTGCAGGTGACAACTGATTGTGTGTTCAAAAGAAAAGTCTTCATCATCTTTACATCTTGAAACATAAAGTTATATTTGCTAGCACTTAGAAACATGCTTCACACCAACTTAAGAATCTGCTTTTCCTAGTTAACTCCTTATACGTACTATTTTAAAATAATTTCTTCTGTGACTTTCTATATATAATAGCTCTCTAAGACATGAGTAACATGTAAAACTGAGTTGTCAATTCAGTAATTGTGCTAGCTGTTAACAACCACAATATAGTACAGGAATTAACAGGAATTAATTTCTCAATCTTTGTGTCCACACTTCCTGTGATTTTGTTGTTGCTGTTGTGGGTGTTATTCAGTTTGCAAACTATATAAATAGTTTGCAAAAAAGGTAAAATGAGAATATTTAAAATATTTTTGAGCTGTGTTGTATTAACCTCTCCATTAAGGAATAATAAGAAGAGAGAAAACAAGCATTTTAAAAGTTAGCAAACAGTTTAAACCAAATATTCACATCCTTAGCACTTCAAGCCATAACAGACTTTAAGGTCAATTATTCTTAAAGACTTGTCCAGGAAATCCTGCATCAAGTGAAAGTCTTTGGAGCTCTACCAACCCAAGATCTTAGTAACATCACTATTGTTGATGTGTAAGAAAGAGGTGACTCACTGATGCTTAACTCCTTTGACAGGATTTACAGCTTCTGACAGATATTGTGACTAACACTCTTCCACATATATTCTTACTTCTGTGAGACAAAAATGATTGAGTTTTTTTCATGTTAAAGAAAATTGGGAAAAGTGCAGTTCACAAGAATGTGTTAATTTTTGAAATACATCCTCTCTTATTCACCTTTGTATAACATTTACATATTAACATTTATCAAGATTTTCCAGCATGCTCTTCTTGTTTAAGAGATCTTCATATAATCACTCTGTTGTCACAACCTATAGTCCCCTATATTCTAGTATTCCAGCATATAGCTTTTTCTTGTCTACAGCTGTGATGCTCTTCAAGTCTGCTTCTTCTTACTCTGAAAATGCACAGTTGTGTTTACCAGGAAAAGATTACTGTTCAACTGCAACATGTTGGATCCAATTTTATATACCCTGGTTTTGTGAAGACAATTACTCTGCATATCCTATAGAGTAAGAGAGCAAATTGCATCCATGTAATAAGTTGGATTTTATAATTTTCTCTGCTGCAAAGTCTCTGATGTAGCTGAATTCTTCCCTGAACATTGGATAGCTTTCTCTTTGGTTATACTGGAGTACAGTTCTCACTGATTATTAATTACTGATACTAATGTCCAATTCAATATTTAACTAAATGCTTTTATTGCTTGCAGTATTCCATAGAACATTCACTAAAAAAGTTTCCAAGCTAGGCAGTACAAAAGCAAGTATGAAGGGCTATTTTCACAAAGTATTGCAAGGAAGATAATACTGATTATTTACTGTGACTCACAAAATTGCTGAGAACAATATAGGATATGTTAATAGCATTTATCATTCAAGTGAAGGGCAAGGTCAAGGAAAGCAAAGCAGTAAGCACTATGTGGCAAGAAATTTGTGAGACAATGATTAAACACTTACCTGTTCTACCTCTGTTGTTTCTATGAGCACATGAGAATCCTCTCCAGCGCTTCTGAAATTACCCAGCTTGATGGGTGATTAGACTTGATCTTAGCAGTCTTATCAAACCTGTGTTACAAGACAACTCTGATTCTGTAATAAAATAGTTACAGATCACACTAAGATCATCTCAGCAGTACAATTCCTGCTTAAAGTTTACACTAGTACAGAATATTATTGTTCCCATTTGTTAACTTTGACTGTTTCAGTATTTAAAGCTCATCTGTAAACTTTCCTTAGTCCACGATATTATTAAAGCAGCTGTCTAGCCACAGAGAAACTCAATTTCAACTACTGGCCTTCTTTTTCTACATAAAGGAGAAAGACTGTGCATTAAGCCAACTTTATTTGTAAATGGCTTTCTATACAATGACTACCTATCCCTCTGGCAGATGGATGATGGATAGTCCTCTATTTGAAATTTAATTTTAGTTCACTAAACATTCAAATTAGCATTTTGTAAGTTTTACTTAGCATTAGGGAAATTGGATTGGCCAAGTCAGTGAAAGATAACAAAAAATCTTTCTATAAATATATAAATAATAAAAGGCGGACTAGGGAGACCATACAGTCCCTATTGGACACAGAAGGAACAACAGTAACAGGGGATGAGGACAAGGCTGAGGTACTTAATGCCTTCTTTGCCTCAGTCTTTAGTTGTAAGGAGGGTCGTTCCGTCTGTGTACTAACCCAGGAGCTAGAGGAGCATAATGAGGCTCCCATGATCCAAGAGGAGGTGGTCAGAGCCTTGCTAGCCCGACTGGACACCCACAAGTCTATGGGGCCGGACGGGATTCATCCAAGGGTACCGAAGGAGCTGGCGGATGTGCTGGCTAAACCCCTTTCCATCATCTTCCAACAGTCCTGGAAGACTGGGGAAGTCCCACTGCACTGGAGGCTGATGTTGTGCCCATCTACAAAAAGGGCCGCAGGGAGGACCCAGGAAACTACAGGCCTGTCAGTCTGACCTCAGTGCCAGGGAAAGTCATGGAGCAGGTGATCTTGAGTGCTATCATGAAGCACATGCAAGAGAACCGGGTGATCAGGCCCAGACAACATGGGGTCACAAAAGGCAGGTCTTGCCAGACTAACCTGATCGCCTTCTATGACAAAGTGACTCGGCTGCTGGATGAGGGAAAGGCTGTGGATGGATCTTCCTGGACTTCAGCAAAGCCTTTGACACAGTTTCTCACAGCGTTCTGCTTGAGAGACTGTCACCTCTGGGCTGGACAGGCGCACACTCTCCTGGGTGGAAAACTGGTTGGCTGGAGGGCCCAGAGAGTGGTGGGAAATGGAGTGAAATCCAGCTGGAGGACAGTGACAAGTGGGGTTCCCCAGGGCTCGGTGCTGGGTCCAGCCCTGTTCAATGTCTTCATCAATGATCTGGATGAAGGCATCGAGTGCACCCTTAGCAAGTTTGCGGACGACACTAAGCTGGGTGGAAGTCTGGGAGAAGTCTGGCTGGAAAGCTGCCTGGAGGAGAGGGACCTGGGGGTGTTGGTTGACAGCGACTGAACATGAGCCAGTAGAGGCCCAGGTGGCCAAGAAGGCCAATGGCATCTTGGCTTGTATCAGAAATGGCGTGACCAGCAGGTCCAGAGAGGTTATCCTCCCTCTGGACTCGGCACTGGTGAGACCGCTCCTCGAATCCTGTGTTCAGTTCTGGGCCCCTCACCACAAGAAGGATGTTGAGGCTCTGGAGCGAGTCCAGAGAAGAGCAACGAAGCTGGTGAGGGGGCTGGAGAAGAGGCCTTATGAGGAACGGCTGAGAGAGCTGGGGGTGTTTAGCCTGGAGAAGAGGAGGCTGAGGGGAGACCTCATTGCTCTCTACAACTACCTGAAAGGAGGTTGTGGAGAGGAGGGAGCTGGCCTCTTCTCCCAAGTGACAGGGGACAGGACGAGAGGGAATGGCCTCAAGCTCTGCCAGGGGAGGTTTAGGCTAGACGTTAGGAAAAAATTCTTCACAGAAAGGGTCATTGGGCCCTGGCAGAGGCTGCCCAGGGAGGGGGTTGTGTCACCTTCCCTGGAGGTGTTTAAGGCACAGGTGGACGAGGTGCTGAGGGACATGGTTTAGTGTTTGATGGGAACGGTTGGACTCGATGATCTGGTGGGTCTCTTCCAACCTGGTTATTCTGTGATTCTGTGATTAAATATTTTGCATAAATTATTTCTAACTTAGTAATAATTGGAATCTCTGTGGATGCTTGCGCTATGAACCACACTTCAATGTTGTCTTAATTTCTGATTATGGACATCTGTCTGCATTTAACAATGTATTTTTATTCTCAACCAAATGCAGAGATTTAAATGACATTTTAAAATAAACCCTGAGGATAAGTAATTTTGTAATTTCAGGCTAATAGTCTTGTAGAGCTCTCATTCACAAAAAAACCCATGATGTCAGCATATTATAGACTTGGAGAAAATGCTTCTGTATGCATTACAGGCAATTTATTGATTTTCAGCTTGCCTTTATAAGTAATTCATGAGCTCTGATTTCACTTTATTTTTTGTATGAGTAATTCATGAAGCCAAATTTCTTATTTCTTCTGACATAACTTTAAGGCTGAATCCATTAGAGTCAGTTTTTAAAAAGCTTTTTTGAAATAACTTGCCAGAAAAGTTGAACTTTAATTCTCTTTTAGTTTTACCACCCACAAATAGGTAAGAAGCTGTTAGAAGAAAAAATGGTACTCTACCGAATCATGCCAGCTCTTTTAAGAGGTAGTTTATACAGGCATTCTCACATTACTTTATAATATCCTGTTCATAATGTTCGGATAATTTTTAGAAATCATCAAGATTTTTTTTTTTAACTGTAAATGATTTTGCTGTGTCATGACAATGTTGTAACCAATCATGACATATGAAACAGTGCAGGTTTGTATGAAGGATAACACCATGGTACATGAGACACAAAGTAAAATGGTGTCAGAATCCCATTGTTTTAAAAAATAAGGTAGAGTGACAACCATTTTACCAGGGGAGCTGGTACATATCCTCAGGCTGTCCCAGGAGACCATAGGCATACATAATATTTTATGGACTATAATCAGCATATCCAGTCTAGAATTTTGTTGGGTTTCCTTATGATTTACCCCTTTGCCAACTGTTTATTTAGAAACAACAACAAATGGAATTATGCTATTCTGATATCTCAATAATCAAGAAAGTTTAATGTTTGGCCCTCCTCTACTTCTGAGCCTTCCAGCTACAAACTCACTCTTCCTGCTGTTTCATTGTCATTCAGTTGATTGATTGAGGTTCCAAAGGCACAAGTCTAACTCTACAGAAAACTTCTCTGACTGGAATTTAACATCACCATTCACTGGTTTTTTTGAGACATTGGACATAGTTGGTCAAGTTCCAGACATGAGTATCTTGCATTGCACAGGGAAATATTATTTTTTTGGTTCCTGTTAGCTTTATTTTGCAATTTTAGAATTGTGGAAGTTGAATGTTAAATTTATCTTCAATGACCATAAGAAAGTGGTCATGAACAGAAGTCTGTGGATATCTTCAGAGGCTGAAATGACAAAATAATTTGGTATGATGATGTCTCCATGATGTGTACAATGAAAACAGAGGGAATAGAAACTGCAATCAGATAATGCAAAACAGCTTTTAAAATTAGTGGCAAAATAAGAGAATTCATGTGATGGCATTAATTAAAAATTCCAGTAAATTAACTTCTATTTTCTTTTCTAAACAGATAAGGTATGGCTGCTTCTTAGGTCTGTTTGACACAGAGAGAATTTAAGATGAACATATGTGAACTCAGCAGGATTGAAAACTAGCCCATTTGTTTATGTGCCTAAAACAGAATTTATATGCTAATTTTAGGTACACAAGAAATCCTAGCAAACTATGAGAAAAATTGTCTACATGGTCTTTGCTTTTGTGACTCATTCACTTGGCATGTCTGACCACTAGCACAGATGAACACTTGGAGCTTGAGTGGCAGAAGGGAAAATTTTGAGTATTTCCTACTTTGCTGGCAAAGCGGGTTTGGCAGAAACACCTACTAGTGGGGATCCTCAGGACTCCCACACTGCCCAACTGCAGCTGGCCAACCTCCTGAAGGCTGTGGGCACATTATTGTTTCCAAAATTAACTGTAAGCACCCTGGAAGTAGAATAGCTCTCTACAAAGTCAGTATGTTAAGCCAAACCTCACAAACTGCATATTTTTTAATCTTTTATATTACATATTTTTATTTAACATTCTAGTTTTTGTCTGTGTAGAGTAGAGAACATACTTTTTCAATGATGCTGGTTTTCTGAGGATGGGGAATTCTTTTTAAAGGGAATTCTTTTGATACTTCTATTATATTCTTTCCTTGGTACAACACATGCCTTCTTTGTGCAGGCAGTCTGTACATGGAAAATGTTTTACCTTATTAAACCTTCTTCCATCTGCCCTGTAGTTCAACATGATTTTTTCAATTATGATTCTCATCTACAGTGAATCCTTCTGTATATATTTGTCCTTAATTAGTGCTCCTTTCTCTGACTTTCTCCATGACTGATTACTTCTTGGTGTCTGACTTATGAAATAAATTGTTAGGTACCAAAAGAAACAACCTTGATGACAGACAAAGCATGTATTTGGAAAGATGGTGCTGGAGGATACCAGCAGCTATCCACCATGTTTCATTTCATAAGTCCTTTTCTTTAATGCAAAACATTTGCTGAAAAACTGCAAAAGTCAGCCATAAAGTAAAATTATTGTTAATGGTATGCCATGACTTGGAGTTGTTTAAATTGCATATTATGACCAAGGCCTTATGAGGAACGGCTAGGGTTGTTTACCCTGGAGGAGAGGAGGCTGAGGGGAGACCTCATTGCACTCTACAACTACCTGAAAAGAGGTTGTGGAGAGGAGGGACCTGGGCTCTTCTCCCAAGGGACAGGGGGCAGGACGACAGGGAATGGCCTCAAGCTCTGCCAGGGGAGGTTTAGGCTGGACATTAGGAAAAAAATTTTCTTAAATATATATATTGCCTTGCATATATATACACATATATGATCATTTTTAATCGCTTATAATAATCTAGCATGAATGCAGCATGGGAATTTATCAATGGCAATACCAAACTGGTTTTTATCTGTCATTAGAATTACATTTTCCTGCCTCCAGCATTATGAAATTGTCTCCCTGACAGGCATTGGACTCACAGAACTCAAGTACTAAACCTGTGGATGCCAGTGTCTGAGGAGACATTCACAGGTAACTGAATTCTAACTGGTGGCTGAACACACATACCAACATATCGCGTAATCTTTTTGTTCTAAACCATGGACCAGGACTTGGGTTACAGATGAATCCAGACATACCTAAACTCTTCTCTGAGGTGAATCTTAGAAAGTGGGAAAGCAAGGGGTCCATCTTTAACCCTGTGACCTGACAAGAGAGTATCCCACAGCCACCTGTCAGAACTGTACCTGTTTAATGCGATAAACACATCCTTTTTTCTTATCGTGACAAACCCCCTGTTTAATTTAAGAGACTTACTGTGCTAACATATTCATTTTGTCATCGACATTTGTTATGAATTTCCTCTGATACTCAGATACTTTTCATTATTTGACCCACATGCCTTCAACTTGGTATCCTGCAGTCACAGTCGCAATGCAATATTTTGTGATGTGGACTATCATCTATTTTTTAACACTTCAGTCACTCACTACACATGTATTTAAAAATATACAGCACTCATATATGTTTTAAGTGCTAGCCATTTGCCATTATGGTTTTCTACTAAAATGATTATTTCTCCGAGTCCAGTTTGCAGCTCTTTCTTGTATTTAATCTAAAACTCTCTACAGCTGTGAGGCAGCATTATCAGAGATCCCTGTTTTAAGATCCATTCTTTATTTCATCCACGGGTTGCATAACTAATGGGAAGGAGAAATCAATATTTATACAGCAACATTGAGCAAAGTTAAACTCAAAGCAAGTTTCAATTACAAATTCAGCATGCAATAACCTTTTCTTCTAGTCAAAAGGAAAGATAAATATTTTCATATTGTGTTGCCACTGACCTCTTCACCTGAAATAGAAGTTTGAGTGTGTATTCTTAAAATATTAATCCTCACTCACGGGCATTAGTTTGCTGTATTTAAGGTATTCAGAAAATATTGTATGCAGGGAGAGCTTAGACAATGATGGCAAGCAAACTTTGGCACAGCCTTTAAATTTTGATGTAAAGCCTCACCAGAATTCACAAGTCCAAGTCTGAGAGGGGCTGCAGCACCACAAGAGCTTTTCTGAAGAAATGGGCTTGTGTGTTCAGAGCTGCAGGGTACACTACAGGATAACTTTATGAGTCTTTAAAGGAACTAGAAATACACAGAGATATTCCTAGAGATTTAAATGAAGAGAAGAAAAAAACCTGCAGAAGATAACAGCATTTATACATGGTCTTAAAGCTTTCACTAAGGCCACATCTTGATTGCTGAAGTACTGGGATGTGAAAAGCCTAAAAGCAGAAATCGACTACATAGATTGCCAATCATGACATCAGTTACCACCAACAGTTTTCTCACTCCAACGAGCAAAATGAGAGGATGGATCAAAATAGAAAACAATTGCTAATGTATGGCTTATTGCAGTGCAAAATAAGCTATTTATTCATTGCTCAGTGCAGACTATCAAATGTAACAACAAGAAGTAGAGCCAAAGAAGACAACTCCAGCAAGGCATCTATGAACAAGAAATTCCATAGAAGGTATATAAGCATACAGTAGGTAAAAAATGATGACAAGATTGTTGTAATAACATCATAGTAACTAATATAACATAGAAATCATAGTAATGAGGTAAATTACTGCACTGTGTTAGCAAATTAAATAGCATTATTTTCCAGGATTCTATATTTAAGCTAAAATGAAGCACTGAAATATACAATAAAAGCTTTGCATTTTGATAATAATGTTCCAGTGCTGCTTTCAATTGAGAAAATAATTAGACATTTGTTTGAAAAGACCATGTCCCTGAGGTTGCAGAAACATGAAGACATTGAAATAATTCTGATAGTTCTTTATTGGTACTTGACTGAAAGTGGAATTATCCACTCACTGATTGATTGCTTCCAATGCAGTAATGGTATACGGATATGAAGAAACGGGTGAAAAATATAGATTAAATTAAAAACTTAAAACTTTGCTTTAACATAGTAAAACATCATCATATCACTACATTTTTGAAACACCATCATGTTTACAAGTTATCAACAGAAAAAGTGAGTCTTTTTAAATGGATATTTGCATGTCTTATATACTACGTAATGAATTAACAATGTACTGTAAACAATCGATTAGGGTTGGTTCTTTTCATCATACAGGCTCCAAAAGCAATATCTTGACATCCAGAATTTTCAGAATTACAGGTGCACATTCGTCTTTATCAACTTCAAATATTCAAAGTTGAGGCATGATCTGGAACCACGATGACTGCTGGAAAAACAAAGGCAGTATAAGACACACAGTCAAAGGGAAGATGGAACAACTGGAACAGATTTACATTGAAGTTGAACATAAAAAAATCACTAACAAAATCATGTTTAGGATTCATACATCCCCTCAAGGCCCACATACATGTAGAAGTAAAGCAACATTTCTATCACTGTGATAACACTTATATGCTCTTGGGAGACAGTTTGCTAAGAGGTACCGCTTGGTCTCAACACAGGCATATTTCAGCTGAGAACCTCTAACATTACGTCTGGAGAAAAGGAGGCTGAGGAGAGACCTTGTTGGCCTCTACCACTACCTGGAAAGGAGATTGTAGTGAGGTGGGTGTTAGTCTTTTCTCCTAAGAAAGAAATGATAGGATGAGATGAAATAACTTCAAGTTGCACCACAGGAAGTTTAAATTAGATAATAGGATATGTTACCTGACCAAAAGGGTCATCAAACATTGGAACAGGCTGCCTAGGGAAGCTGTTGAGTTAGCTTCCCTGGAGGTATTTAAAACACTTGTGGATGTGGCACTTAGGTGCATGGTTTAGTGGTAGACTTGATAGTGTTAGGTTTACAGTCGCACTTCATGATCCTAAAGGTCTTTTCCAGTCTAAACATCCTATTTCTAGATAGGTGTGCTAAACAAAAAAGAAGATAAAACACTTAATGAGGATTAACTTTACAGTACATAGCACCTAAATTCAACCGAGGCCAACAGAATTTGGCACACCCCACACTCATGGACATTTTTGGTAAGCAGAAATTAGAGGAAAAGCTTTGCTTCTATGTAATCTCCTGCCAGCCAAGTTCTCAGCAGGATTATTCTTTCCAAGTGACTTCCTGCTGCCTCAATGAGAAACAATTATGTAAGAGAATAGCATTATCCCAACTGTTCACACTTGGCAGATGCGCTTATCAGAATTTAAATAAGTACTTCCAAATTTGCAGACTAAAATCACGCAAAACATGTCAAACTTAGCTCTCAACTCTTGTTCATGCAGTTTCGTTTTTCTTGTCATCACTGGAAGACACAAAGGTGAGCAGACTCGATACTTTATAGGCTGAAAGAGATGTATGCTTTAAGATTTACAGAGTTGTTAACTCGTTTTCCGTAGAGAAATGATGATTTGAAGCCGACAGGGTTCATCTTTTTAACAGTTGATTAAAACATTGACGTCTTTAAAGCACATCAAAATTCTCTATACTGTAGAGCAACTGAATGGTTTAGGAGATAATCGCATCTGGGGACCACTGTCACCTTGCCATGGTAACATTTTATTTCTATTAGGACTGAATCAATAACTCAGTGACTGAGTGATAACACAGAGAAACAGAAGCAAATTACTTGAATTTATGAAGAGAGCAAGCATTCACAAATATGTGTTCCTGAAAGCAGAAGTGTTGTGATGTTTAAATATGCCAAGTAGAAAGCAAAGCATAAAGAAGTAAGGCAAGAAAACTACCCTTTCCTAGCAATTATATCACACTACTGTAAAAAATCCCATGCAAGTTCATCAATATATTTCAAGGGACGAATCAAGATATTCTTTTATTTCCATAAATGGGATATAGAAGGGGGAAGAAAAGTTTTTACATTACTACAGTGGAAGACTAGTTCTGTAGAGAACACGCATACATGGGGACGAAATATGAATTATGAAAATACAGAGTAAAGGCACATATGCAATTCCATTGATACAAGAACCCACTTAAAAGCACTGTAAATATACTGATACTCTACACTTTAGTATACTTTACACTTTGGGTCTATTTGAGCATATATTTTTGCAAAAGAAACTATGACCTAAGACTTCATTCTTCATTAGTCAATTCCAACTAATTGAGAAACAATTAGGTCAGATTTTTTTCCTTTCAAAATGTGCTTTACGCCAGCACATTTATTTGAATTATGGTGGGGAACAGGAAGAGCAACAGCTGTGAATTGATGTTTTAGTGCACTTATTGGCAGTTTTATACACATGGTTAAGAGGCAATTTTGTGAAATGATGCTGACCTATAAAAGCTGTCCATACACTTCTGAAAGATGAAAAAGTCAAAAAGATTGCATGGTCCTGCTTCAGAGAAAAGTAGGGAAAAAAAAACCCAGAACAGCAAAATCTATTAATTTTTTCTCATGAACACTATGCATGCATTATCCCCATGAACTCCTTGTAATATTTTTTTAACCTGTATCCTTATAATTAACAGACTTATGCAAATTTCTTTCATGCTTGACATAGAGATATAGATCACCTTTGGGTCATATGGTAAATTCAACCAAATTAGGCACTGTAGAAAAGCTCAACATATAATTACATTCCTACAAGATTCCTTAAAAATATATGGATGCATCTACAGAAATGCATTTAACTGGCTGTTGTAGTTGTTAAGTCAATCTCAATTGTATTTCAAAAGGCACGGCACTCAGGCAAAGTCCCCAGTCACTGGGGAAAATTGAAACAGGAGGCCCATTTTTAAAAGCAGTTTGAAAACAGGACCCTTGGAAGTAATGACCAGTCAGCCTGTGTGCCTAGTGCAATCATGCAGCTGAAGTACTTTAAGTTTTATTGAAGCATATGGAAGACAGCGAAATTAGACTGCCAACAAAGCTTCAACAAGGGGAAATCATGCCTGACTAAACTAGTGGCTTTCTGCAATGGAGTGAATGCATCAGTGGAGAAGGAAATAGTTTTGGATGTAATCAACTTTAAATTAAGTAGGGCCCTTGATATGGTCCTCCAAAAAATTCTTTCCGTTAAATTGGAGATATATGGATGTGATGGATGGACTCTTAGATGGGTAAGGAGCCATTAAGCCAGTGGCTCAATGTCTAAGTGGAAACAAGAGATGTTCTTCAAGGTCCTAATTGGAACCAATACACTGCAATATCTTCATCTGTGACCTGGACCACTGCATTCAGCTCTGAGGCACCCAGCACAGGAAAGAAATGGACTCATTACAACAGGTCCACAAGAAGTCCACAAAAAAATGAAGGATGGAACACATCTCCTTTGAAGAAAGACTGAAAGAGTTCGGGATGTTGTTCAGCCTGGAGAAAAGAAGGCTCCCAGAAGATCTTTTAGCAGTTTTCCAGTGTTTAGAAGGGACTTTCAAGAAAGATGGAAAGAAACTCTTCACAGGTCCTGTAGACACAGAACAAGGAACTAAACTACAGATTTAAACTGAAAGAAGATAGATTTAGATCAAATATAATTGTAGTTCTCAGGAAAAAAAATTGTGTATTTTCCTAAAGTTGAAATATTGTACCAAGAACTACTTTAAGTAAAAATCTTGTTTATAAAATTGTAAAGTAAAGGGAAGCAATATGACAGATTTTATACTAAATTTAAATAATTGCTTTATACTATTTCTACTGTTTTATATATTGCTATTTATTATTTTGGTTGCAATTTCTTTGTATCATGATACTGCAGCTGAAAGACTGCTCTAAATTATGATACCAACAAATGACCATTTCCTTGGTATGTCACAGCATAAGCAGTTCTCATGCTGAACATTACAGATGTCTCAAATTAACACAGTAAATATATCCTAAAATTAAAATTAATCCAATAGTTGCCTTAGATTTATCCTGAAGACCAAGTACAGTAGGTCTATGTATTGCTGGAAGCTAGAAGGGTATCAAAATGTACTCTGACCAACCATTTTTTTTTTTGGTGTTGTCTTTTCCCTAACTGTCGTGGCCTTTAACCATTTATCCAAGATGTACTCTGTCTTTTGTGGTTCAGATCTGAGACCTCTGCCAGAGCCATATCTAAGTTCAGAAGAGTTTTCTACAAGATCTGTCACTACCAATACACAGATCTGTGAATCATGTGACAAAAAGAACTTAATATCCATCGCCATTGAGTGGTAAAACACCACTCAACAAACTCAATTCACTTTTTTTGCAATGCTACCACGTTCCTCATCTGGCAGGTGATTATGCATAAAGACATTGGGTCAACCAGACAGTCAGCACTTATATTAAAATTCTGAAAAATTTGAGGGTGAAGGCCTCCATCCTGTTGAACTGTACTATGATGTACAGAGAGTAGTGGGTCAAAACATATGTAATATCTGCTCACTGTAATACAGAATATCAGAAGTACATTCTGACATGTTCTGCTATCTCAGATGTACAGGTTCTAACTAGTACTCATCCTAAATTTTAATTGCTATTATATTTACGGAAGTCTTTGAGACTACGTTCACTCATTTTAATTATAAACTACTGTTGAGGTAAAAGATTTTAGTCTCCTTTTCTGTCTTCCATTTTTTCTGTTTGTTCTGAGAAATGTTACCTACATCCACTAAATTAAGAACATTGAACACACAAATTAAATATTGATTTTGACATCTTTGGTGGAAAACAAAAGGGAAAATATAAAGGAAGATAACTTACCCAGAGGAATTATAAAAAAATCTGAATCAGACAGTAAATGTAATTTTTTTGTGCATTGAAATACACATTTCTTCTCCAGTACTTATGATTTTATAAAAGAAAGCAGTCTCTTGAATCAGGGACTACTACTGGTATTAAAATATCTAGCTTTCATTGATATCAGCAGGTATTATCCTCTAAATATGTTTTGGAATCTGTGGCTCAAGCCAGTGACAGAGACATGCTTCCATTCTTGGAAATATCCAGCCTAAATTAGAAGAGTTTGCCATGCCATTAGAGTCTTCAAGAATTTTATGAGTTCTGCTGAAAGACAATCAGAAGAGAAACAATTTAATACCTATTTTCTGTGCCTTTGACAATGTTTTATATTCTCAAAAGTTTTTTAGGCATTTGAGTACAGATCCTTTTTAAGGAAGAACAGTCAGGAGAAAATAAGTTGAATTTCTTCTTCATGCATCTTTGCACAATTTAAACACATTAGAAGTGTGGAAAGTCTTTTGCAGTAATGTTTCATAAGTGGTCACAATACCTACATGGAAACCGGTCTGACTACGCAGTCCTCTAATTCTAAATCCATAGTGATTTAAATATCGTTTAAGCTTCCTTTATTTTGTTCCTCTGACCATAGCTAAGCTTGTTTCTTTTTTCAGGGAAAAGATCTAATGTCAATGGTTCTAAAATTGTTTGAGCTGCTACGAATGGGATCTGGCTCCCTCTACAGGATCCTTTCTCCAACACTTACTTTTGAAGCAAACATATCATGGAGGGTTATCATCAAGAAAACTTTCATTATGATTTCTTAAAACTATGAAGTATTTCCTGTTCTAATAAACTAGTTTTAGCTGCTTATTACTTAGCCAAGTTAGTACTCCTGCCTTTATGGTGAATATTTTCATAGAAATTAGCTGTTTCAGGTGAATTTCAGAGGAAGTATTAGCCAGAATTATTTAACTGCACAATTACAGAAAAGGCTGCATCATCATATCACCATGCAAGATGGTAAATCTGGAATTAAATGGATAAGCTACCTAGTACTGCCTAAATTTCAAGTGGCAAATTCAGTTTCATGGAACTACATAGATAGCATAATTGTATTTATCATTGCTACATTTTGTAAAATTTGCAGCAAAGTTATTTTCATTTCAGAATCCTTGAAGGACTGTTAACTGTTTTTATTAGTGAATTCATAATAACCACAGCAGTTTCTTGGGAAAAAATTACGCCTTTTCACAGGATTTGTGCATAACATAAACACTTGCAAATTTGAGTTCCTTTAGGAAATCTTTGAGATTACAAAAGGTTTAAGTGACTTCCTACTGCCTCAGAAGTTATTTGTATATCTAATTTGGTTATCAAAACTTGGAATAATTTAATATTGTAACAATTTTTCATAATGTGTGAATGGTAATATAAGGTATCATTGACAAATAAAACTTAAAATAAATTTGTTGCTGTCCTCAGAGGCCACTAGCTCACAACACCTGGGCTGCATACAGAGGTTATTCTGACCTATCACTAGGTTGTTGCGACATATTATGCAGTGGAACAAAGTCACCAAAAGCTTATGTGAGCTCAAATCAAACTTCCCTATAGAGTACAGTCGGTATCACTTAGAGGAAAGGATACTGATGTTAGAAAAATCAGCCAACTGGCTTATATTTACAGCTTTCTAAATCAATTGTGTGGCAAATGTTCAATAGCCTGTAGTTAATACATACAGTTTCATGCCCTGGTTAAATATAGTGTTAGTACGTCTTCCTAGTTTCCACAGAATCTTAGATCAGGAGCTTGATCCCTCGAACGTTTCTGTCTGGTCCCTCAAGCACTACCGCCTTCCGCTAATACTATAAAGAACTTCAGGATTAAAAGAGCATGGACGTTAAATTTATCACTTGGAGTTTGTCAGGACGGCAGCTGTCGTGCAGACATATCTGTAATAGCTGATTTCAAACCATTCAGACCTAGCAGGACATATAAAATAAAACTATGTTTGCAATATTACTTGTTTGAAGGTAAGAAAGGAGCACTCTTCTCCCTCAAGACCCCTGAACCAGTTCCACCTCTCTAAGAGCGAAATTAAAAGATTCCTTCCATGGTACTGAGCATCAGGGATAAAATCTATATTCTCCAGCTTGTCGTCTTTAGGGATGACACACATATTCTGTTTTTTCAAGTTTTAAATTAACTAACTCTGAAGAACACTACACTTCCACAACATTAGCCACATGAATTTATGAACATCTTAAAACCCACAATTTTTAATAATCTTGCAAGGAACAATAACACTAATGTTCATTTGATTTTGCTTTGTGACTTAGGGATTGGTTTAATAGAAACTGGGAAGAACCTACCTGTTTAGCTAACTAATCTTAAACAGATACACTTAAAAATATATTGTTATAACCTAACATACCCAAAGCAGTGAATGATTCAGATTCATCCTTTTGAAAAATATTAATTTTATGTCAGATTTATGTAAAAAAATACTAAATTATGTCAGATATCATCTAACATAAGAGGAACTTTTTAAACATTATTAATGAATAATGATAATGTTAAACGAATATACCTCTTTTTATGATTTTGACCTTTGCAAAATTGTTCCACAGGAATAGTTACCTCTTTAACCAAAAGCAGTTAGTCATTTCCTATGTAAGGGGGTGAACAGATAATGCTGTTTCTTGTGCAGTGGACTGTGCTGTCTTCTGTCTCTAAAGGATTGTTTGCTTGCAATTTTATTTTACTAAGACTGCGTATATTTACTTAGAAATGCCTTCAAGTGTTATAAATACACCTAAAACTTTGAATGATTAGGCTTCATATTTTATCACAAAATGAAATAGTTGTGCCTATTTAGTCTCACAATGCTGATTAGTCTAGTTCCTATATTCACATCATGGTACTTAAATCCCCATGATACAGAACAAGAGATACTTTGACTACGACATAACAATAAGATTCAATAACAATTCAATAACAATAACAATTTAAATAAACTGGAAGGATAAATAAAATAAAACAAAGCAAGGAAAATAAAAGGAAAATAAAAGGAAAACAAAATAAAACGGAGAGGAGAGGAGAGGAGAGGAGAGGAGAGGAGAGGAGAGGAGAGGAGAGGAGAGGAGAGGAGAGGAGAGGAGAGGAGAGGAGAGGAGAGGAGAGGAGAGGAGAGGAGAGGAGAGGAGAGGAGAGGAGAGGAGAGGAGAGGAGAGGAGAGGAGAGGAGAGGAGAGGAGAGGAGAGGAGAGGAGAGGAGAGGAGAGGAGAGGAGAGGAGAGGAGAGGAGAGGAGAGGAGAGGAGAGGAGAGGAGAGGAGAGGAGAGGAGAGGAGAGGAGAGGAGAGGAGAGGAGAGGAGAGGAGAGGAGAGGAGAGGAGAGGAGAGGAGAGGAGAGGAGAGGAGAGGAGAGGAGAGGAGAGGAGAGGAGAGGAGAGGAGAGGAGAGGAGAGGAGAGGAGAGGAGAGGAGAGGAGAGGAGAGGAGAGGAGAGGAGAGGAGAGGAGAGGAGAGGAGAGGAGAGGAGAGGAGAGGAGAGGAGAGGAGAGGAGAGGAGAGGAGAGGAGAGGAGAGGAGAGGAGAGGAGAGGAGAGGAGAGGAGAGGAGAGGAGAGGAGAGGAGAGGAGAGGAGGTGTTATTTTATTAATACTAAAAGAAGTTATAAGGAAAGTTATTAGCTTCTTCAAAACTCAGGTTCTCTTGGTCTTCAGTGAGAGTTATTTCATCTACCAATCTGTTTACTTTGTTTTATGGATATTTACAGTTGCTATAAATAGATAAAAAACATGTTAATGGTTTACAGTAGCACGGCAGCCTGAACTGTATCCAAGATAGTTAAGTGTTAAAATAATTAATCACTTATTTTGTGAAGTTCCATTCAACCATCATCACCAAGCCATACTTCACTGAAAATCAGTGCAATGTTCTCACAGATTAGAAAGTGTCAACACATCCTCTCATAAGAACCTTGAAAAATAATTTCTTGAAGAAAAAATATGAATATGTAATAGCCCATGAAAAATTTGCAGAAGGAGAATGGATCAATTCTATACTCTAGTGGAACTATAGATCTATGATATATAATGACCTTGCTTTTAATTTAACTGCTGATACCAAGGAACCACTGGCAGCTAAACATTTGATAGAGATCTCATACACTCTTAGAGCAGTAATCTAAAAGAAATTGTGGTTTTGCTTACTAAAAACAGTATTTCCATTGCTAGCAACGTGCAACGGGCCTTAGGCTAAGTTTGTCATCTGTTCTTTCCCCAGCACTGGCTTATTAGGCTTGTTATCAATTTATAATAGAACTTGTTGAGCAAACTGAAGCTTGGTACCAGGCAGATTTTCCTGAAATATGGAGTTCAATCATAGGACAACAGTAAAGACCTCAAAAATACAAAGTTAAAAATGGAGTCCCAAGGACAACTTACTGATGGCCATTGCTGCTTGTGGTAAAAGTACTTCCTTACCAGCAAAGAAAATGACTGATGATTGCTGTCACATGCACAGAAATGTCAAATTTAAGCCTTCTGATTTTGTTCTCTGTATTTCTAGACAGTTTAAACCAAGATCAATGTTTTAGTTTCTTTCCTCTTTAGGATATTTCAAGACTATATTTTACACCTGACTATATGTATCGTACAAAAATCAGAGACTAGGAATTTTGTTGGATTGCAGTGTTACTAGTTCCCTTCAGAGAACCTGATCAATAAATTGGGATATGCTTAAAAACGTTTCCTGGAATCATAGAATCATTTAGGTTGGAAAAATCCTGCAAGACCATCAAATCATGTTAAAACACGTCCTTACGTGCCACACCTACACATCTTCAAATATCTCTGGGCATGGTGGCTCAACCACTTCCAGAGGCAGCCTGTTCCAATGCTCAACAATCATTTTGGTGAAGAAATATTTCCTTGTATTCAAAACTCACCATGTGCAACTTGAGGCCATTTCTCCTTTCCTATCACTTACTTTGTGAGAAGAGACAGACACTCATCTCACTACAACCTCCTTCCAGGTGGTTGTAGAAAGAGATAAGGTCTTCCCTCAGCCTCCTTTTCTGCACAACAAAAAGCCTCCATTCCTTCCACCACTCCTCATAGGACTTATACTAGACCCTTCACCAGCTTTGTTACCCTTCTTTGAACACTCTTCAGTAGCTCAGTGTCATTCTTGTAGTGACAGTCCCACAACTGAACACACTATTCAAGGTGTGATCTCACCAGTGTTGGCTACAGGGAGGCAAACTTTTCCCTGGACCTGCTGGCCTCACTGTTTCTGATACAAGCCACGACGTTGTTGGCCTCCTTGGCCACCTGTGCACAAATCTGGCTCATACTCAACTGGCTGTCAACCAGTACCTGCAGGCCCATTTCTGCCAGGCAGCTTTCTAGCCGCTCTTCCCTAAGCCTGTAGGGATGCATGGGGTTGTGGTGACCCAAAATTTAATTCATGCATCTTCATTGCATTCTGATTCACCATTACCCCGGTGGGTCTGCTTCGTTGCACCTAGTCAAATTGATTTGACATCAGAGCACTTTAGGATTAAGTGCTACAGTAAGAACCTCTCTAAATTCTATTCTTTTTCAAAATATATCATCAACACAAGAGTGCTTGCACAGGATAACCTTGCTTGCTTGGTTATCCTTGCTTGCACAGGATAACCACAAATTTTTAAGTTATTTTGTGGCAATGTTATATCATATACAAAAAATATATCATGTAGACTATAAAGAAAATAATTCATTTAGGTTCTCTAGATTATTCACTCCTCAGGCTACATACAAAGCATAATGCAACAAATAATGTGAATTTTTAGTTTTTCCAATGATTCCACTCCCTTTTCCGCTGTAGAATTCTGAGGAATTTTACCTTCATATCTCGAGATCATTTCTGAGGTCTGCCACATAATATTTTCAACCAAGGCTCATAGCTGCCTAGATATGCACTAGAAGAAGCTTCCAAGGCAACCTGGCTGTGCACAATTCTTACATTGGTATCACATACAGCACTCAGTTAGCTTAGATGCACGAGGCCATTCACATAAAGAGAGCAACAGTTGTTTTCAGTGAAGTGCAGAACAGATTTTCATTGTCGTGACTAAGTTTCCAGCCACTTTCAACTGCATAGGGCTACTATATACTTTGACTTAATTTTTCAATTAGTAGCTTTCCTTCTCTTGCAAGCTCAGTTGATTTTTACCAAATAATTTCTCAAACTGTTTTGATTTGCATGATTTATAGGCATGTAATGAACCATGGATACAAAAATTAGCCTTTTGAGGCAGCAATTACTGACTAAAATACAATCTCCACGATAATCGCAGCCACCAAAATGGAAGACACATTCTGGGAAAGGGAGGTCATTAAAGCTAAAATGTCTAGAAAACAGAGGCATATTAGAAGTATTATTATAATGTTTACTCTCATGGTAATTAAGTGATGTGAAAGAAAGAACATGGAAACTGGAAGAATAATCAGTTCTATATAGAGATTGGTGTACTGTCAGAATGATAAAGACTTCAGCACAGAGAAGCAAGCCTATATTATATCAGCAGTCAGTTCTTACATGTATCATTTGGGTCATTTATTTTCATCACAGCATTACCTACATCATGAAAAACATCACAGGACATAGACATGACAGTCATTTAAGTACTACAGTGTTTATCTATAACTATGAATGTGTGTATATAATCACTCAAACATATATAAACATACAAAACCTAAGGTAGACATCAATGGACCACTGGGCTGAGACCAATAGCATGAATTTTTAAGAAGGCCAAATGCCGGGTCCTGCACTTGGGGCACAACAACCCTGAGCAGTGCTACAGACTGGGAGAAGTCTGGCTGGAAACTGCCTGGAGGAGAGGGACCTGGGGGTGTTGGTTGACAGCCGACTGAACATGAGCCAGCAGTGGCCCAGGTGGCCAAGAAGGCCAATGGCATCTTGGCTTGGATCAGAAACGGCGTGGCCAGCAGGTCCAGGGAGGTTCTTCTCCCTCTGGACTCGGCACTGGTGAGACCGCTCCTCGAATCCTGTGTTCAGTTCTGGGCCCCTCACCACAAGAAGGATGTTGAGACTCTGGAGCGAGTCCAGAGAAGAGCAACAAAGCTGGTGAAGGGGCTGGAGAACAGGCCTTATGAGGAGCGGCTGAGAGAGCTGGGGGTGTTTAGCCTGGAGAAGAGGAGGTTGAGGGGAGACCTCATTGCTCTCTACAACTGCCTGAAAGGAGGTTGTGGAGAGGAGGGTGCTGGCCTCTTCTCCCAAATGACAGGGGACAGGACAAGGGGCAATGGCCTCAAGCTGCGCTAGGGGAAGTGCAGACTGGATATCAGAAAGAAACTTGTCACCGAAAGGGTCATTGGGCCCTGGCAGAGGCTGCCCAGGGAGGGGGTTGAGTCACCATCCCTGGAGGTGTTTAAAAGATGGGTTCAGGGACATGGTTTAGGGGCAGATAAGAATGGTTGAACTCAATGATCCAAGAGGTCTTTTCCAACCTAGTGATTCTATGGTTCAATGATCAACGTGGTACTTTACTCACATTTTTGTTACATAGCATTCAACCAGAAAAAAAATGCTGGATAAAGAACTTGTGCCAGATGCACTCTTACATCGCAAAGGTAACACTACAAACCAGTCTTTGTTATGTCTACAATGCTGTAATATGAGCAACATTTGTTTTGTGCCAAAAATCACTAACACTGTGACTCTGTAAATAGTTTCTGCATAGCAATATTGAACAGTTGTAATTCTGTTGCTTTCATCCTCCTTACTGATCCTTTTTGTACTTATTTGCCTTATAGGCCCACAGATGTTTAAACTGCCGTCAGAGTCAACTCAAGAAACCACAAGTCAAATACTTCCCTGTGTGATTTTGATAGTATAAAAATAGCTGAACCTAGATCAGAGCACCACAAAACTGCACACTGATCAGTGGTGCAGGAAGAGTCAGTCAGTACTGCCAAATATTTACAACGTAAATTTACAGCTCTGCCCAGTTCCCCAGGTAACCTTTTCAAAACAGATGGAAATCTAAAGTTCAAGTGTTTTTGCTGTAAGACAATCCTTCCGGTACTATTTATCTTTGGTGTTTCAATTTATTTTTAATCCCTTGAAGAGAAATCTTCCTTTCAAGAAAATCATGAAGTTCGAGGCAACACTTTCAAATTTTGGGGATATAGGAATCTAAATAAATCTTAATATTCTTCATTTTCATTCACAAAAATCAACAAGTCAGTCAGCTGGAAATAGTGAGATAAGGTCCTGTATCTAAAAATATATCACTGAATGGAAACAAAACACAAAAAAGAACTACTCTTATCTTAATCTATGTTGAAACATCAACAATTACATGATTATCATGAAACAAATCACCTATAAATATATACCATAAGAATAATTGCTAAAGGAGTTCATTAGACTTACCTAGAATTTTTATGCACAGCATTTTAAATTCCAAAACTAATCTTGAAAAATCCACCATGTATGAATTTTTCTCCTTTACTTTAAAAAATTACTAAATAAAATCCATAACTGAAATCGAGAAATGACTTGAGTCTGAGGCTTAATACAGTCTACATTTTTCCAAGAGTTTATCTCTACATTCTCCTTCTTTTGTATTGTGTCTGACTGGGATGGACCTAACCTTCCCTGTCCCAGCCCTCATAGTACTGTGCTTT
Source organism: Phaenicophaeus curvirostris (assembly GCF_032191515.1). Taxonomy (NCBI): domain Eukaryota; kingdom Metazoa; phylum Chordata; class Aves; order Cuculiformes; family Cuculidae; genus Phaenicophaeus; species Phaenicophaeus curvirostris. Next base: position 678,033 of record NC_091431.1, read on the forward strand.
ATATTTGTGTTTAGAGAAATGTTGGTTTGATAACAGATTGGTGTTTGAGCTACTGCTGAGAAGTATCTGCAAAGCATCAAGACTGTCCCTTCAAACTCCACTCCCCAGGTCCCAAAACATCAGTGGTCTAGGGATGAGCAAGAGGTTGGGAGAAGACTTATCCAGGATATGACATCTGCTGAGCCATAGAAAATAAAAGAAGCTGAGGAGAGAAAATTGTTGTTAAGGTGGTTGTTTTCTATAGAACTGCTCTGCCTTATGGGGCACTGTTTCTCAGGAAATGGCTGGACATCACCCGCTGATCATAGAATCATAGAATCATAGAATCATAGAATCATAGTATAGTTAGGGTTGGAAGAGACCTTAAAGATCATCTAATTCTAGCTCCCCTGCCATAGGCAGGGACCTCCCATTGGATCAGGCTGCCCAAGGCCAATCCAGCCTGACCTTGAACACCTCCAGGGATGGGGCAGCCACAACTTCCCTGGGTAAGCAAGTGCTTCACCACTCTCATGGTGAAGAAATTCTTCCTTATATCAAGCCTAATTCTGCCCCTTTCCAGTTTATACCCATTCCCTCATGTCCTATCACCACAAGCCTTTATGAATAGTCCCTCTCCATCTTTCTTGTAGCTCCTTTCAGGTACTGGAAGGTCGCTATAAAATCTCCTCGGAGCCTTCTCTTTTCCAGGCCGAACAAACCCAACTCTCTCAGCCTGCCCTCATATGGAAGGAGCTCCAGCCCTTGGATCATCTTTATAGCCCTCCTCTGGACTTCTTTATCTCAACCCATGAGCTTTTAAACTTGTCTCTTCTCCTGTCCTGCTGAGGAAGTTGAGTGATAGGCTTGATGGACACCTGGCAGCCAGCGAAGGCCAACCCAGCATGTTTGTAACACATTTATTTCACAAATAGTTTCTTAATAAAAGAAAGACAGGCTGTTTCCTAGATCAATTTTGACTGAGCTTCAAATGAACTGTCAGAAAGAATCAATGTTTAGACAATAATGCTAAATTAGTTTTCTTCTCAGTCACAGTATAATTACATGATTGTATAATTGATTTCCTATGTTATTACACTTTTACTAACTTGTGTTATTTCTGTACCCATCTGGTTTTCATATGTTTAAATAATTTCATAGAAACTTGTTTTCATAGAATCACCAGGTTGGAAAAGACCCACTGGATCATTGAGTTCAACCATTCCTATCAAACACTAAACCATGCCCCTCAGACCTCGTCCACCCGTGCCTTAAACACCTCCAGGGAAGGTGAATCAACCACCTCCCTGGGCAGCCTCTGCCAGTGCCCAGTGACCCTTCCAGTGAAAAATTTTTTCCTGATGTCCAGCCTGAACCTCCTCTGGCGGAGCTTGAGGCCATTCCCTCTTGTCCTGCCCCCTGTCACTTGGGAGAAGAGCCCAGCTCCCTCCTCTCCACAACCTCCTTTCAGGGAGTTGGAGAGAGCAATGAGGTCTCCCCTCAGCCTCCTCTTCTCCAGGCTAAACACCCCCAGCTCTCTCAGCCGCTCCTCTTGTTCTCCAGCCCCTTCACCAGCTTTGTTGCTCTTCTCTGGACTCGCTCCAGAGCCTCAACATCCTTCTTGTGGTGAGGGGCCCAGAACTGAACACAGGATTCGAGGAGCGGTCTCACCAGTGCCGAGTCCAGAGGGAGGATAACCTCCCTGGACCTGCTGGCCATCCCGTTTCTGATCCAAGCCAAGATGCCATTGGCCTTCTTTATCAACAACGTTTGTAAAAGTTTTGTGCACGCTTAGGATAGATATATAAAGAGTACGCTTCCAAAAGATTAATTAATCTTCTGAAAAATAAATACATTACTGCTTTGCCTTAGAAAAGCAATGCTATTATACACACAGGTAAGTGAAGCAGGCAACTTGTGTAAAGGATAGATTTTTATGAGTGCTGTACTATGAGTATTCCTAAATGATTTGATCACAGCAACCTTTATGGTTATATTCTGATGTATATTCATATTATTAAGGAGTTTTGGACTGCAGTGCTTTATTGTAATCAAATGATTTTTTTAATGGATTAAATACTATATGTATATTAAGTAACAGTAACTGAATCTAAAAGGGATCTAATTGGCAACTGGTCACATTCTTTTTATCTCCCGCAAAGCTTGTTAAAAAGCAAGACAAATGGTGTATTTATTTTGAAATAGGGCAAATTTTAATGTCATGGCCCCTTTTTCCTTACACACTTTGGTGACCCTGTTTGTAACAAGTGAGAAAAATAAGCTGTTGACGTACAAGTTAGTATGTGTTGAAATGAAAACGCTGTTCAATACATCAGAACATTGTTTCTTGAAAAATATTTTGCCAAAAAAAGGAGCTAATTTTACATGAGCACCTTCCTAAAAGTATTGCTTCTTGCTGTGTAATGTTACATCATTTGGGTTTGAGGCAGTAAGAACAAGCTGACATACTACCCTATGGGAGCTGTAGCCTGTCTGATTCCTGAAGCAGTGCATTTATGTAAGTTTGATTTTCCCTTATGAAAATGATGAACCATGGCACTTTAACAATACCCAGTTTTCCAAAATATGGAATATCTTCAGAGGTTTATTTAAAGATCCTCAATTAAAGTTCACATTAAAAGTTAAGACATAATTTTCATACTAGATTATTGCAAGCTTTTACCCAAGTTGTCCACACTTGTCATTAAAGAATTATTTTGACAGTGCCACTTTGGAGCAAGTATTCAACCTCCATAAAAATTCAAATGGACAGTAATTATATAATTACATTCATTTTCAAAGTTCTTTTCATAGGATTAACAGCTAAATGCATTAAAAGATAAACCAGAATAGACTCTGGAAAACTGGGAACCTTGTTCTTCTGGTTCAACTGACATCTTTGGTAAGCTTCTTGTTCCTTAAGCCTTGATTTCATGTTTCATACTTTGAATAGCATTACCCAGATGTCTTCTTTCAAGAGGTTTTACCTTTTAATTTCCCTGATGGAATGCTAAAATAGATTTTTAATGTAGACTTCATTAGACAACCTGTGACACAAAGAAGGCTGAAAGGGAACTGTAACTGTCCTTTTTATAGTTTAATGGTATTACATACAATGACTATGCTGCTAATATTGTCTATGTAGAGCTCAGAATTTGAATATTAGTGATTTGCATTATAGATTACAGAGTGACATAGACAATTCTTACATGGGCCAGACCCATGTAGGATTTCAGCATCCTGTTATACAATATTTAGCGTGAAGACTTTGAAAGCAAGGGGAAACCTGAGGTGCCATCTTTGCTTTGTGGCAAACTACCACAATGATTTCATCAAAAGGTTAATGAACATATGGGAAATTTGTGGGAAAGAGGTAACAGCAAGCAGATACCCAAAATATTCTCTTCATGGTACATTCTCTTATATACTACAGTTGTATTGCCTACAACACAGAATATGTTAGAAATTATTTGAATTCACAGACGCTGAGTACCAAATAATGAAATGGCTAACAACAGGCAATACTTTCAATTAGCTGCTATTCATAGCAATTAGAGTTAATGTCCATGTATTAGCAAGAGCAAATGCCACATGCGTTTTGAAGAAATTACTACTTCAAGACAATTCTTCATCAATAAGGTCTTAATGATGATTGTGTGCATGTTGCTAAGCAACATCAATGATTTAAAGTATTAAGTAAAGCTTTATTTATACTTTTCAGATCATACTTGGAGATTACATCAGTGGAGTCACATTTCTGTAATTAGAAATATAAGTGTATTGGCCAGATTTTTTTGGCCAAGTTCCAGCATATGGCAAAAGTCAGCAATAGGGTCTACATCAAGCTAATTAAATTGAGATATCTAATTCACATTGTGCATTTTGTCTAGCACATTATAACTGATGTAGGCTATGGAACAGATTTTATTACCAATTCAAAAGACAAATTTTGTTTGGTGCAAAAAGTGAAAACTCTTTTTCTCCTTTTTTTTTTTTAATTGATAGTTATGACAGCACTCAAAACATTGCAGTACATAAAATAGTCCAGATGAATAACATAGATGCTAGAATAGTCAATGTACAGTGCATAAAAAGGAGAGTATGGGAGAGCACTATATATTAAACTTCATATTAATCTACAGTAGCAAGTTTATTTGAACAGCCCCATAACTATATAGGATGAGACGTTACTGTTTAAATCAAATAAACAGATGCTGGGTACATCTTTTTGTTGTTTCATAGGCAGACAAAATCTCATTCATTTGACTTCCGAGCAGAAAGAAAGAGGAATGAAAGCAAAAGATATAGAACAAAACTAGAGCTTGCAGCAATGTAGGTATCTATACTTACATCTCTAGCAGGACCTAATTCCATGTACAAAAACGAAAGTGGTGTCAAATGTATATGAATGTCAAACACTTCAAATTACACCAAGCAAGCTGAGTCTGCTGGTAAAATAATGTGATGAGATCTACATTTCTAAAAGGGTGAGATTTGACAGAGAAGAGTTGGTTGATTCTCAGCTCACATGTGTGACTTTTTGGAGGAGGAATCAGAGCAAAGAAATGGATTTTACACAAGACTATGCTAATATTTTCATGTGGGCACTTATATCTGCCACATTTTGTGTAAATGTGCTGTAAGTCACGTTTTCTGGATACATATTTTATAAGCAGATAAATTTTTTAAAGGTTATGCTGGGTCAAAGATCTTTCTGACATGAACGTTTATGCTCTTGCCCCCCAGTGCTGAACTCTGCTTCATCCCGTCACCATGCCCAGAGCCTGAAGTCTCACTTCACAAATTAATGAAGCTGAAGGCAGTACAAAAGTTGTTGGCAGCTGCTCAGTTATTAAATTGTGTTTCACAGAGGAAGCCTATTATTTACCAGAGTTCTTCAGACTGCCATGGCACAGAGTTAATTTGACAACGTTGGTTCCAACCTGTGAAATGCTAACTAGTCCTAAGACTTAGTGGCAGCTTATCAATTAATGTTCTTATTAAAATGCAAGGAGGATTCTGAAAGGAGATTTTTTTTTTTTTTTTTAATATATAAAGAACAAAATTTGCCACCTGCACTTGAAATACATTTCCATTGCTCCACCAGTGATCAAATGTAATGGTCATCAGAGCGTACTCAAATATTTATAAACTTAGATTCTCGAGTATAATGTAAATATAACGTGCCTATCAGACTTTCTAAGTGTCAAACAAGTCACACGTATAGCTTCCTGGTTTAGGGGTTGCAGTGAAACTGGAAAAAGAAATACCTGTCCACTTGTCCAAAGGTAAGATTTCATTTTAACACACGATTACCTGTACTTGATACTTAGTTGAAAAGTCCTTTTGGTATTGATAGGGTAGTGAGACCCCACAGATCAAAACTCACTGAGAAGCTAACTCATCAGCTAGCTTGAAATGGCCTGCTATGTTAAAGGAGGATTGAACACTGAGTAGCATTTCAAACAGCAAAGGAAGAAACATTTTCAGATAATTGTCTCAGGTTTCGAGTGAAACTGTCTGATGAAAATTATACCTGCCCCAGGATTCAGTATAACTCTTGAATCCATCCTCTTCTGTCTTGCCAGCATGCACAGGCGTGCTTCAGGAATAGTCACTCTAAATTAAATCAATACACATGATCTGTGAATGAGGGAAGGATGAAAGAGCTTGGAAACCAGCACATACTTTAATGTTTAACATACCTCCTGCCTTCAGATATTTCCAAGGTTTTCAAAGCTAAGTGTACTCATAAGATCACATTTACGAAATGGAATTGACACAGCTGCACTTGCAGCTGTGGTCACAGCTATAACGTGGTCTTCCTTTAAGGGCAAAGATAAAAAGAAGTCAGTGATGTTGCGTTCCTTATTGCAGTTTCCTAAGTAGCCTACATGATCCCAATCAAATATAAAAAACACATTCTAGCTTATTTGAGCAATCTGTTGGCACTAAATACTTCATATTTTTTATATCCTCACTTTTTTTGCTTGGTACTGTTGAAAATACCTGTGAAGAACAGGAAGAGAAGAAAGTGGCAATGGTGACCCATCTGAACCAAACTGCAAAAACATGGGAGAGTACAAACACACAGATATTCATTACACAAGCATTACCACTCCTTGAACATGACATTTTATGAATCAAGACTGGTTGGGTTTATGGACTTCAAAAGGCCTGTCACATCCCTTGAAAAGTGTTTAAAAAGTAATCTCTTGTTCTAACAAACTTACTTTATAATCTCCTTCCTGAAGTTAAAATAAAATAAAATAAAAATAAATATACAAAATAAATATACAAAAATTAATTATTATGAGATAGAGATTTTATTACTGCTGATACTCTGCTGTTTAGTAAATCTGTAATATTACTAAATAGGTACTTTTATCAAATCTGGTATCATTGGAAAGAAAAAAGAGTCCTTTGATGACTGATATGCAACTGAACACTGCTTCTCTAATATAGATACTAGAAGTAGATAGGAGTAGAGAGGACCATTGAACATTCAGTACTCCATTAATGTGAGCTAAACTGATTATTTACATAAATGCAGATTTATTTATCAATATTAGTCAGCCATTCTTATAAAAATAATAGATATTACACCCTAGTAATGTCATACAAAAAATCAAACTATGATTTGAACAATACCAAGTTGTTGGCATTAAATACTTCATATATTTACATCCAAATATCTTGTTTCCAATGAAAGTTAAGTTCACTGACCGGAGTTAAGCTATGCTAACTATAATTTTGCTGGCAAAATAGAGAAAAGTTTGCCCTCTTATTGAATTGCAATCTTTCTGCTGTTGCATTCATATATTTTCTCTGGGCAGAAATGATCGCTTTGGAAAGCAATTGCCTGCATTTCTTGTGTATGATACAGGCACTGTATGATGTTAATCTAACCTAATCTCAAACCTTTCATTTACCAGCAGTTGGTGTTCATGTCAATGTCCCTACTAAATGTAGAATACTTTAGGAAGACAGACAAATGTGAAAGAATGCTAGCCCTGTAAAATATTGAAGGGCTTTCATACCAACTGTTTTGTGCAATTCCTACAATGAAAAAGCTGCTTTTCCTTTATTACCTACCTAGTTGCAGTGTCTTGGAGATCCTCAAGCCATATGTAATTTGGCAATGAACTGGCAAAATTTGCAGCAGCAAAGAGCCAGCTTAAATAAATTTATCCAGAGAACCATAATGGAGTTTTACAAAAATATTTTTCCCCTACACATCATGAAAGGGATGTGTTCACAGGCCATATATTTTGTCATATCTTTAAATGAAAGTAAGCATGCTTCAGTAAAAGTCTAGAAGTCTAGATTTCCACTACTTCACTGTTTGCTCACCTCCTACTGCTAAACATATTCATGAGCGGAGGATGCAAGCATAAATGCAAGGTAATTTTTATTGGGTTACTACTGCATCCAGAAAAAGGAAAGCAACTAAACCTCAGCCAATAGTTTTCCATCTGAATGTCTGAGTTTGTTTGCCAAGAATCAGTGCTCCATACAAGGAAATTGAAATACCTAGAGAATTTAACAGGAAAGAAAATACTTAGTCTCAGGCAATGTAAATCGAGAGTGGCTGTTAGCCTATTTCAAGAGAAGTTATTTTGCATGAACAATGAGCAATAAGCTGTCTACTTGAAACACTTAATAATCCCTGATTTTCTTGAGGTGAAAATTTGCTGTTAGATTGTTACGGTAGATTACAAGGCAGCTACCTGGCCTTTTGCTTTTCTGCATATATGTTTCCACTATCAAGAATTTTTATCATCCAATGCTGCTTTCTTTTGAGATAAAAACTTTAAAAGTGGAATATGCCAGTATTTCAAACATGCCAATATTTCAAACAATTTTTGGCAGCATTCTATTTAGTTTTAACCCTTTCATACTGGTTCAGGATGCTTATATACTTACACGTCAGCTTTGCCTTAGTGTAATTCAGCCTGGCTGAACAACACGAAGTATATCTACAGATTTTAAGTGAGTCTTAGGTTGTTAGAACAACTAGCTACAATACAGTAACAAATCATCAGAATTTTCATGCTAATATGAAATAAGATTAAGAATTTAAGTGTATTAACATTCACCACATGGGACTTTCTTTGATAAACTGAAGACAGTTGCATTGAGAACTTAAATACAGTATGTTGACACAATAAAGAGTAAATTTCATGCTATCTGAACATCTTGGGAAGATTGCTTCAAGTTTGTTACTTATTTGCCACAGCTTAAATGACTATATAGCATAGACTCTCTTATTGTATCTACCTGTCATTCTCAGAAATTTCTGAATGTGTGACGTCTACTACAGTTCTACAAAATAATTATCCCTTCTCTAAACTAGCTGTCAAACTGGTTTGTTTCCAGACTTTAGAGAGGAATTTCAAAAGTCAGGATCAGTTTGAAAATAATTGGGTTAGTAGTTTGAAAAAAAAAGAAGGAAAAGAAAAATGTCCTAGCTATAAAAATAAAATTGACTTTATTTTTACTGCTCACTGAAAAAATCCAGGATTTCGCAAGCCTTCTCTGGTGTGACTAAGTAAAACTGTTGTTTTGTCTACAGCACCAAGAAATGAAGAAGTGAAGGGTAGTATATCTTGTCAGTCTCACCATGAAGCAGCAATCTCAAGTACTAATAGAAAGAGGAAATGAGGATAAATGAGCTGTAAATTTAGTTAAGAACCGAAACAATGAAACACAGGACAAGAATTGCAATTCTTGTGGTCTTCACTGTATTCAACAGCTGCAGATTTAAAGATGAAATAGAACATAAGAGTTGGATGTTTTCCCAAAAGGCCCTAGAGAATAATAAATAATCCTGTGCTTATTGATTAGAGTTGTCTCGAGTACATGCCTGCTGTTTACTAGTTCTCCAGTCATGACAATCTCCTATGGCAGCCATGTAGATTTGTAGCATTTGTGTGAGTCAATACCAGCATAAACTTGTTCTTATTAAAAGAGACAAATGGTACTTTGTAACAGCAAAACCTAATATTCTTTTGAACAAGTTTATGCCTAGAGCAGTTTGCATGATTAAATAGGAACATCAATTTGTGGCATTAGATAGTAGCATGTAATCTATTGTCACTGATAGATAAATGTGCTTGGGAACTTGCAGTGGGCATCTGCATACTTACACACTCAATGTTACTGCAGTAGGGCCTCACGGGAGTAAAAAGATGAGATGGCAGTAGGAGCTTTCCCACTGAGTACCTCAAGGATACAAAATAGTCACAGCTACCAAATAACAATCACTGAGAGAATGTGAATTTGAGAAATGTGTAGAACCAAATTTGCAACAGAGCAAAGGGAATAAAGAACATGTTCCCAAAATTTGTAAAATGAGTTCTACAAAAACATGAGCAAAGGGATAGTAGAAAAATCAGAGTCTGCACTCTTTTCACCTATAATGACTGTGCCCATGATTAATACCACTACTGATCTACAGCGAGCCCTTCCCCACCTTCAGTAGAAAGAGGACATTGCTTTTTATTTACTGTAAGACACATTGCTACTGCAGCTCAGGACTCAGAAGAAAATCATTATTTTTTTAGAATATACTTGATCTGAGTAAATTTGAACTTTAAACAGCAGTGTGCATGTACATCTGTATGTTTTCAGGGACAGTGTTACCACTTGACAAAGTGATTAATACTGAGTCAGTCTAACCTTCAAGGCACCATAATACCCACTAAGTTTTTCAGCCCCACAATGTTCACATAACAAGATGGGTCTTACTTTGTGGCAAATTATATAATCTACTTCTATAGAACCATGGTAGGATGAAAAAAACAGAGTGAATAAAGGATGTGAATACCTACATGCATTCAGAGATTCGAGAAAATCCCCATTTATTGAGGCACTGTGAGAGGAGACAGCTTCTGCTCTCTAGCAAAACCTCTTGGAAAAACATCACTAAACATCAACCAAAGTTTTCAAAGAGAGTCCTGAGAAAAGTCTTAAAAAACATTTTCATTTAGCATTCTCCTTAGGATATCCCGTGATACAGAATAGGTAAAAATAGCAATAATGTAAAAACACCTGATTTTTCTAGATCATATTTATATTTCTTAACTAGTAAAGGGCTAGCATGCTCTAAGACCTCTAAACAGGAATGCAATTAGATAAAATTAGAAGTGAATTTTTTATGTTCAATAGTTCATATAACGATCATTCCTAGCAATGTTTGCGAAGTTTTTCCTATTTTTTACTATTAAAACCCTAGTTTAAATAAATTGATCACATTATTCCATGTCTTGGTACAATAATCAAGGGAAATGTTCTAGTCAGGAATGAATTTCCTATGACTTTAAGTTCCTGATCCTTTCTGATGATGATACATTAGAGTCCGTTTTAACACTGAAGCAGCATAACCATGCCTGCAGTCAAGTCTTCCTAACCACGGCCCCTTTACCTGCGCCTGCCACTATTTCCCAGGCAAAGTGGAATCAAGGTGCTCAAAGATTTTTGTGTGTACAGTAACACCATCCATGGACATAACAGCTGGGAAATTTCACAGTGTACTTTTCATCTCTGTATAAACCCTGAGATATTTCAATAAATAACTGTCTGCATCCTTTGTATCCATTTCCTTGTTATACCATTTAAAAGTCTAAACCAAAACAGCCCAGAAATTAAAAAAGCCATATGCCCTCTTGGTATGACAAAGTAGCCTTCAGGTTACTGAGGAAAGGCTAATAAATATGAACACATACAGTACTCAGAAAAAAAAAAAAAGGACTAAATTTTACCTCCTTTGGCTTATGAAAATATGCAGTCCAGGAGAATAACTTTTCTTCTGCACCATCTCACAATCAAGAATCAGAATATAAACCAGTAGCCTTGGTATTAGCAAGAAAACCATGATTTTTGCACCTCAGTCATAGAATGCCAAGAAAAACTGTTGATTTTTCCACCCTCCTACAAGTGTTGGTTTCCTTGTCACTATTAGTCTCAACAGTTTGATTTGATGATCCTCATGGGTCCTTTCCAACTTGAGATACTCTATAATTCTGTTATTCTATTGCATATATTGGAACACTATCTATTAGGGTGCTTTTGCCGAAGAGCTTCAATATAGGATAGAGATTGAGCTCAGTAGCCTTGAAACCAAAACACTAGCTTTATCTGTCAAGTAGTCAACTCGGAACAGTTTATCTTGCTTCTCGAGTTCTCACTGCAGGTGGTAGAACCAAGGCAACTTTTTTTGAACTCTTATTAAGTTAAATACCTAAATTATTAGCAACATAGAATGATTTGAGTTTGAAGGAACCTGTGAAGGTCATCTAGTCCAAACCCTCTTGAAATGAGCAGGGACATTCAGGTTGGTTAGAGCCCCATCCAACCAGGTATCATATGTTTCCAGGGATGAGGTATCTGTCACCCCTCTGGGCAACCTGTTCCCATGTTTCACTACCCTCATTGTAAAAAATGTTGCTTTTCACTGTGCTATATTCTGCATCAGGAATATTATTCTGGCATCACACATCTGTGCCACGCCTTCTGTTCTCATATAGTACTATGAACAACAGAAGACATACAATCCCAGCCTTTTCAAGGTGTTCCATCAACAAGGACTGACAGAAAGGGCAGTGAAAGTCAGTATCCCCAAGCATTTTCGTTATACAAAGGAAAATAAAACTCAACAGCAGTTAGAATCAAAGCCGAACCGGCTTAACTCCAACATTTACATTGTGCATTGGCACTTAAGTGAAAATACACTATCATATATCAAGAAAAGAAAAAAGCTTCAAAACTGCACATTTAAAGATGTTCTGAATTTGCATTTCTCTTTGTTCTCATGGGCTTAAATCCTACTTAACTTGTAACTGAAAGGATTTTAATTTATTTTCAATTAGTAGTCCCTCTGCACTTCATCCTTACCCCTCAGAAGCCCACAGAATTTAAATATAGACAGCTCTTTTATCAGAGGAACATGCTGAGGTTTTATCATAAAAGACATATCAAAAAACACATTAGAAGAAAAATTCCTTAAAAAAAGGAGAAAAAAAACAACTTTACCCAGCAGTCAGGAGCCCCCTGTCTGCTTTAGGAAATTCAAAGTCAATTGTCTCTTTTCAGAGAGATTTCTTTACCATTATGAATCTGTCCCTGACCTGTATGCTCATAAACAGCTGATATAACACCTACTCAGGATTTCTTTATTGCCTAGTTACAGACAGCTGCATACTGAGCAGACCAGCCTTTTGCTCCAAAGCTCCCAACTCCTGTGTATGCAATCGCTTTTTTACTCGTTATAATGGCAAGTCACTTTGATGTTAGCACTCCCCTTTAAATTCCAGGCTCTGAAATCTTCTGAATTGTGCATACAGACATACTGTAAGATTCTCAGACAACATGCAGCCAATCCGAGATCTCCTTTGCTTAACTGAAACCAATTAAGCAAATGAGACCTCAGGTTTGATAGACGTGCCAGCTAATTTTTATGTAGCAATTTTCCTCCCACTGTCTTCTGCCCATTTATCCTTAATAAAAAGCAAGGCAACATTTTTTACTTCTATTATTCACAAAGAAAAACCAAAAAAAAGACCTCAGATGATAGGTCTGTAATGTGGAACTTGAGGGGACCTTACACCATCAAGTCTTGGAAAACTCACAAAGCATAAGTGTGACTTATTTTCAACCTATTCCCCCTATCAATGAAAGCATATGTGCTAAAAAGAGAAACGGGTGTTACTTCACTAGTATTGGATGGGAGAAATTCTTGGAAACTCAAAAGAATGCACTAATCTGGAGAACATACCTGGCTATGATACAGTCAAGAACTGATATCTCCCATTGCCATCAGGAAAAAATCCAAAGACATGGATTATTTGTTTGTGTGCCTCTGTAATATTGCACCTTTTGGGTCTGGCTGGCTGGCCAAATAATGCATTCTCATTATATTTTTCTGAATAAAGTCTTCATTACTGTAAAGTAGTTGTCAGCATTAATAAAGTTAACTAGGAAGATATTACTAATCAAAATCAATCAGTTATTTTGCATGTTTCTTATCCCAGCTTTAATTATATCAGTTTCCTGAGATGCTCTTTTAAGATTCAGAAAACATAGAAGAGCTGCAGTTAAACATTGCTACAGCTAAACTCCAGAACTGTGCAGCTTTACATTAAATGCATAATGAGAAGATCTTGCACTCACAACATATTGCCGTTTACTAAGTTGCTCGAGCGACACACTATTTATCTCTGTCACATGTAGATCTGTAGTAAACACAAAATCCAAGGAATACAGCAGTTTTAAATACTCAAGCAGTATTTTAAAAGGAATTGTTCACAACACAGTGCATCCAATTTAATTCCAGCAGAAACAAACCTGAAATTCTACTGGGTATAATTGCCGATGCTCACAGATTCCACCCAAAGGATGACTCTCAGTTGCTTTTCAGTGTGCACAAGACCAAGCTTCTGGGGCAGGTGCAGTTGGTGTAAGACCTCATAGGAGCAGGTAGATGCACTGTGCGCAACAGGAGCAGGGGCTGGCTCTGTGCAGAGCTGAATCCTCTTCACTTCTGAGTTGGGTGTTTACAGCATTGCATAATATAAGAACAAATATTTCATATTTAAAATCAAGTGTTAAAACAGAAAGCTATTTAAGCATGTTCATTCTTACAGGACATGACCCTTAGTAATTCAATAGAATATAATTGTCAAGCACCCTAATTCTTTCTGGGATATTACAATTCAGAAGTATTGTTTAGTATGCCTTGCAGGTTTAATTTAATTACAGTAACATTGACCTTTTTATACTTTTAACAAATAATCCTTTGTCCCTCTAGAGTAGATTGTTTATTGCATTTTCTCCCCACAGCTTAAAGCACATTGATTCCCAATTACCGGTTTACAAAACTGCCAAGTCATCTTTGTCACATGACTTTTCCACCCCCTCAAAGCAGATTTAAAACTATACAGTACAAAAGAGGTAATAACAACATTAACTGAAAGTTACAGTAGGAAACAAACAGATCCAAACAAAAATAAAAACATTTTTCAATCACTTCTATGAGTTTTCTGTGTATCTTACATTCTCGTGTTATCTAAATATGGTTTCCTACCATAAAAGCTTTATTTTTATAATGAGGATATTATTTGTCAAGAATGGGACAGCATAAGAGAATAACAATTAAAATTACATTAAAGTGGGATCATGCTAGATGTAGAAATCTAAATGGATATTGGAAGAAGCATTTTTGTAGTGTAATGTAAACTTACAGTCATGTCTTCTAAGTAAATGCTCTCTCCCCAAGTGCCACCAACTCACCTGAAGGAGGAAGAGATGTAAATCTTGGTTATGAGCAAAAAAACTCACATCTGAGGTCATATGTCCTGAATCGCTTCATAGGATTTTTATGAGCATCTCAAAAATCAACCAGTCAGTAGGATAAGGTTAAGATTGACGAATGGAATATATATTTAAACTATAGGCTTGGGTTTTTCTCAGTACAATGTGTGTTTATCAGATCATACTATCTTCCACTGTTCCCAGACTACGCTTTATAGAATTTCCCACTTCTTCCACTGCAGATTGATGGTTTGGTATACCAGCAACTATGCTCTGAAACTGGAAAAGACTCCATGGCTTTCTCTTTGCACTCATTGGCTCAGGAAAAGCCTAGTATGCTCTCCTAACTAGCCATAAATACCAATGAACATCAATTCTATGCCTAATATTCAGTTATAATGCACTGGGGGCAAAAAGATTTCTCTGCCTTCCAGGAATCTTGGAATTAAACCTTGAATTTTGCACGGATTCATTCCAAATACCTTTTTGGTATGCATAAATATTGTTACAGCATTGAGGTCCAGTACATTAATCAGGCAGAACTAATATTATAGGCCAAGTGTTACTAGAACTCTGATGCAATATTTAACCTGTACACCTTACTAATATAACAAGCTGCATGTCAACCTCCAGCTAAAAGTAATGGATCAGCATGATGTATACCAGCAACCTATAAAGGTACGTACTACTTCAAAACAGTTACATAATTGAGCAATACAGATGATAAATATAGGCCAGACCATTCATCAAGGAAAACACATGCTGTAATTGATGAAATAGTTATTTATGACACTTGATAAACTTAAAATTTTATAGGAAAACTGAAATAGAAGCTCAATTGGCACCTTTTTAACCTATCACCGTATCTCCACCTTAGCATGGCAGCACTCTGCTGTCCTTAGCCATTGCAACTCCAGCAGTAATCTTTGAATGAATTAATAACTACCAATTAAAAAAAAAGTGACATTTTCGTTGTACAAAGCATATAAGCCGTATAACCTATGCAAACATCAAATTTGTTTACCAAACTCATCTCTTGGTTGTTCTACTGAACATAATGTATCTGCTCACTTTTAGCTCTAAAAGTTGGTTTGCTCTGAAGCCAGACCTACTACTGCACCGTCTTAAACTATACAGCAAGTGTTTTTTAAATGTAGCTCATTACGCTGCAATGGAACATTATCTCTCTATACATGCTGACTATTCCCCCCACCCTTCAAGACTCACAGAAACACAGGGGACTGTTCACCTGGAAAAGTCTTAAATTTTCACAAGTGCGTGGCGATAAACCTCAGTGAAAGCGCTTGTCTAAGTGCAATTCGCTGCTATTTCTGATGCAGGTTTCTCACATTTTCTCTTTAAATTTTCACAGGTTAATGCATCTTTATGTAGCATCCCATTGAAGCTATACCTGCACACCTGTAGAAGTGTGAAGTTAATAGGAAAAAAAAAAAAAACAAACCCAACCATACTATCCAGGTTTTTAGAAGAATCATGAACTACAAGAATGCTTCAGCTGTAAGTCAAAATGTAAATTTGAGGTACTTTCATAAAGCTAAGTGCTGGCCCCACGTAAGCACACAATAAGATCCATTTTGTCCTGCCTTCTGACAATCACTCTCAGTCTAAATGAATTCCTGCACGCCGTGAGTACTGTATTTGCAACTGACTTAGCATCCTAATGAACAACTCTTTTTAACTTCTTACAGCTAAGGCTATATTATAAATAAGGAAAATAATGAAAAAAAGAGAGAAGGAAAGAAAAATATAAGAAATAAAAGAAAAAACATTGAATACAGTAGACTACAATTTTATTTCATATTTAAAAAAAAAATCTTTTTATTCCATGTCCAGGGATCAAAGCAATGCTTCCTAACTCAAGAAGTAAAGAGAAAAAGATATATGGAACATTGCTGATATGGTTTTAGTGTCGAAGATTTAAATAAATTTATTCATAGTGCTGCATCCAAAGAGCATTTGCAAAATAAATTAGAAAATGGTAAGATTTTATGATGTCCTTAAAGGGGAAACTACTTCATAAACATTTCAAATCACAGTGTAAAGTACACAAATTACTTGTATTACACCAATTTTTAAGTTATATTGCCATGTTTTATGCAACATTATTATTTCTGCTGCTAAAACAGGAAAGAAAATGAAGTAGGAGACATCAAAAGTTTTCAGTGATTGTTCTCTTTGCTTCTATCAGACTTCATGACATGAACAGTTATTCATTCCTATTCATGAATAATACCACCAAGTTTTATTGCATTAATCTTTTCTAGGAATTTAATTACATCTGGAGCAGATTGTCATGCTACTTCAGTATTAGGACATATATGACTAAAAAGGTATATATTTTAGGATACCAGTGCTACCTGAAGCTCTTTTGTGCTACAGGCTTTTAGACAGTTTCTGTTAGTCTTGGCTCATTTAGCTTGATAATAACCACATTTTTCAATATTGAAAGTGGGCATGTTAGCCACCTGCCACGAGACTAGATAAATAATTCTGTAAGAACAGTAAATACCCACTAAGTAAGAAAGAAAAAATAAATAGGGACATCATATTTTTTAACTGTTTTTTTCAGTGACACTCTTTCAGATATCCTATCTATTTAAATTTTAGAATTGTTACTAAGAAGTACCTAAAGAATCACAGTAAAATGTAAAACATCACCTTATACAAAAGGAGAGAACGAGTAGGTCTGCTTAGCATCATTTCTGAAGACTAGGTTGTCTATCCTTTAATTGTTTTAACACGAAGTCATGAGGTAAGAGGAAAATACCTGAGTACTTGAGAGATCTCGTACTCATAGGTGTATCTCAAATAATTTGCAACATCGAAGCATCTTGATCTGTTTTTAAATAATACACAATATTCTTGTGTTTTTAATTAAGTCATTTACATGGAAAAACAATAATTCAGACAAGATTTCAGTAAGAATTAAACATCTGGACACTGAAGCAGTCTTTGTCTCCTCGCACTATGGGCAGAGAATGATAGTTTCATGATGGAACATGTCATTTCAACAATTTTAATGCAGCATGAGTTGCTGCCACCTCAAACAGCATGTATATTCTGTCTCATTCTCATGCTGCTTTCTACCTCCATTCCTTTTTTGTGACTAATTTTTAAGCAAACATGCAGAAGTTAGCTGGACTGATATAACTTAAAGTCATGGGAGGGCAAGCTGTTCTCCTCTTAATGTGCCCTACTTCCATCTTCTGGTTTGAATAGACATTGAGATGAGTAGGCATAGAGAGAGGTCTATGCAGAGGTGCAAAGTGATCCTCTGTAAGCAAGGAAAAGAACTTCTAGTAATAATAGTGACTTTACGTGGTTGTAAGGTTATAATGTAACTAGATTATCTAATATTTGGAAACAGGGTTAGTTTTTAATAAGTTTTCATTTTAAGTTCAAAATAAATTTACTTTTGATAGGAATGGTTGGACTCGATGATCCGGTGGGTCTCTTCCAACCTGGTTATTCTATGAGTCTATGATTCTATGATTTATGCCCATGAATTTCCAAGGACAGCCAGAAGTCAAAACTATGGTAAGCTTACACATCTGAATAATGTTAAAAATAATTATTTTGTTAATGTTCATGAAGAAATTAATATCTAGCAATGGGAAGCAATGGTGTTTCTTTGCAGGCCAAAACAAACCAAAGCAATTCAATTTCAAAATGTTAACTCTATTTATGTTTCCATTCATCATAGAAAAAAAGACAAAATAAACTGAAACAAACCCTGCGTTGAAGTTAACCACTTTTTGCAAGTTTGGCAGAAAAATCCACCATACATCACAATGCTCTGTACCTACAAACACCCGGGCTCTCTCACAGCAGCAGGTGAAGAGTTTCTCTGGCTTCACTTCTCAGTGAGGCAGGGAAGCTCAGTACAGGGCACAGGAAGACCCACAGCACTCAAGGGAAGGTTTTTCTTATTGTTAACACAGCATTGCATTACCACAAAATACCTTAAAGCAGCATTTTACTGGCTAAGGTCAAATTCTGGTTCAAAATGTTACAGATCTCAGCTGTCTTCCTCATGAGTTTATCGCTTCCAAGCAGCCACGCTGGTGGGAGGGATAGCCCAGCAGCTTCAGTTCAGCAGTTAATAAACTAGTGCAGAGGACAAAAGGCTAGCTTAGACTGTGAAATGTAGTTTGGGTACAGTATAGACATGCAGTCTTGCATGTTAAGTATAGCCCACTATGTCAGCTACTTAAATTAAAAACAAAACAAAGGAAGTAAACAGAAAACAGAGGTGCTGCGGCTGCCCACCTGTTCTCACCCACCTATCAAGTAAAAAATGATTTGGTGTTTCTCTCCCGCACTCTTTTCCCCACCACAGGGCAGACATACTACTGATATGCCAAGCTGCAACACCTGCCATGTCAGCATCTCAGCTCGGACTGCTAACTTGAGGAAGAAGCAGGAAAGAGAGCTGCGGAGGAAGAATAATCTTTGGAGCTATTTAATTTTCATCCATCTTGCTGGAAAAAAGAATACTTACAGAAGTTGTTTTAGTTTTCTGAACATGTTTCTCTCATGTTTCTTCAAGATTAAGATGGACAAGACTATAAGCAACCTGTCTTAACTATGACATAGCTCTGCTTTGAGCAAGGATTTTGTCTAGATGACCTCCAAAAGGTCCCTTCAGATGTCAATTATTTTATGATTCTATCCTACTTGCATAACTGAAGATATGATTTTGCATTAGTAGGTCATTTCAAATCTTTGGATTACTAGTTTGTGGTTGGGCATGGTAAGTTTCTTGAGCATTTAGGTATCACTGTATTTGCAAGAATAACAAATCTTCCCATATTGGCTTCCTTTATTAGCACTGACTTCTTTGAAAGAGGTGGCCCAGGGAGGTGGTTGAGTCACCTTCCCTGGAGGTGTTTAAGGCATGGGTGGACAAGGTGCTGAGGGGCATGGTTTAGTGTTTGATAGCAATGGTTGGACTCGATGATCCAGTAGGTCTCTTCCAACCTGGTTATTCTATGGTTCTATGGTTCTCCCTCTAATTCCAATCAGCTTTTTTTTTTTTTCCCCAAACACAAAGAAGTTTCTGGCTCTTCCTGTGCACCTTTCAGCACCTAAAAGTAAACTTCTAAGGAGAAGAGCCCTGAAGCAGAAAAACTGAGCAGAACAATTGTTAGCAAGTAGTTCACTGAGCCATCATAAAGCTACAAATATTTGAAAAATCTGAGTAGTTCATGTTTGTATTTAAGTTTGCCTTGTAGTCATGAGGTTAATTCAACAGCTCAGTTAAACTATGCCCACTTATTGTTATACTAGCTTTTGAGATCCCTGTGAGTTTTGTTTGAATAAGATACACCTTCATCAGTGAAAACATGTTATAACAACTGAACTAAAATCAAGAGCTTCCAAGGTTATCACACAGCACTTAATTATTACCATGAGTTTCCAGAGAGTGCATTTCCCCATACACTCTTTTTATCTGTTCTGCTGAGTGACTCATCATCTCGGCAGGAAAAGAAGTTTGTACACAGGAGTCCAGAAAATTTTATCCAAGCCTTTGTTTGTTTTAAACAGAAGAGTAGGAGAAGGAACACTCAAATTCCTCCCTTCTGCAGCAGTGAAATGGCTTTATTTCCAAGTGTACATTATTTCTCCTACGTCAACTGGTAGACTATCCCTTCATAGCCATCTGTGATATATCTCAGGTCATATTTCTGAAACAGTCTGGTCTGTAGCTACCAAAATTCCTCTGATTTTCCTTAGTCTGATGTCTTTGACAGCTGATGAATCTAACTGGCTGTTTGACATGGCCATGATGGCCTCAGTTTTACTAAATAAAAGATCTCTTTCAGAAGAGTAAGCTAACTGTCAAAACTAGATGCAATTTATCACTATAAAATATGACTGGAAAACTGGAAAAGCATTGTTTGATTATTTGTAATCATTTTCATTTTAATCACAGATTAAATTGGATCTCTTTTCAAGGCGAATCATGCATTAAAACACCCTAAATCAGGAAATTACGAAAAAAACCTCCTAGTCTTGAAATATAATTTAATACTGCAATAAAGGAGTTCCTCCAATGATGTATTTAGTCCATGCATCAGATTCTCTAAAGAATCTTTTGCAATTTTTCACTAAAATCCATTAAATAGATATTGGTCATATTTTAATATTTTAGCTGTCTTATTTGAATTCAGAATGTGGGACAAACCTGATTTATTTTAAATAAAACAAAAACGTCTGGCATTTTTCCAAAAGTTCACTTATATTCTCAAGAAAGTGTAAAGCTTGGTGAACACAGTCAAGACTTACAGCATTTGTTTATGGAGAGGAAAAAGTCAGGACTGACTAGTGGAATGTATGTTTCTGCTGGCTATGGTGTCATACAAGCATTCTCATCCAGGAATATCATAACAGCATGACATAACATCATAATACAGTTAGAATAAATTGTGCTATTTTTGTATTAGCATTATTGTAATATTTTTTGCATATTTTACCCACATGAGACCCATTAGTACCTTGCTTTGCCCACAACTCTGTGGATCAGGTCTCTACTCTAGGAATCAGGCTCTGAATGATAGACTTGTAGAAAATATAAGCATAACACTCAAAATACGCTTAGAGCTGAGAAAACAACTGAAGATACAGTATTTGGCAAATGCTATTTCCTGCCTTTGAATTATCACATTGATATTTACTGACACATATATTGTATAAGACAGGTAGGGGAAGTTGTTTATTATTGCTGATTTGGAGAGCTTTTTCTCCCTTCATTTTGCTTTGTGTAATAAATCTTTTTTATTTCTTCAGTGTTTTTTGCTGCTTGTTCAGTGTTGAAATGAAGCGGTGTATTAACTTTTCCATCAGTTTACTGTGTTATTACTGATTCTTGCTCTTGATCCAATCCCAGGTTCTTCTGTTTTGTAGGCATTAAAAATAAATTCTGCTTGCTCACTGATTAGTGTTACCTTGGATTTGTCAGAATGGTCAAACTAAAAAAAAAACAAAAACCCCAAATCTTGTGCAGCTAGAAAATACCTCCTAACCATTTAATAAATACATTTGTGAGTACCTTTATGTAGATATTATTTTAAATCTGTCTTCTGCCCAAATATTTATTTTCAAGAGTTATGTGTTAAAATGAATTATCCAAGACTATTGAGTCTTGATTCCGCAGAACTGCAGTGTGAGGAGAGTTTTAAATATGCATTATACAGGGTGGATATTTGGCATGTGAACAGTTATAGAAGGTGACAGAAGGCAGCAGTTAGTGTATTATGGAGGGTTTAGCAAATGTGGAAAAGGGGTCTTGGTTTCTTTTGTCACACCTCTCTGCATCAATATTCCAAGCCCTTTACTTCACCTGATGTTAAAGTCTGACACTTCTTTTGATTCTAAGGTGATTATATAATGCAGAAATGGCACAAAACATTTATATATGTAAGTTATAGAGAGCAATCAGAGAAGAATCAGGAACTGTTTGTTTTGAATACTATTGGTGGATCTGCAAGACATTCAGACCTTGATCTTCAGATTTTTGTATTTTATTTCCTAAGGCTTCTGTTTTTTAAATAATTCAAATGAAGCTAAGTAATGATTAGCTTTGGGATAATATATTAATATTTTCCTTAAACTCAGGGTAAATGTGTTACACAAGGTTCTGCTTTTGATTATTTTCAATTTTTTTTCTTATCTTCTTCCCTCCCCTTCGCAAATTCATTGAAATATGCAAAAGAAATTATTTTTCACCTATATCATTACAACATCTGGTCAAAAAAAATGGAGTGTAAGAAAAAGAATTGATGCTTTAGTGACCAACTTCAAAGCAAAATCAAAGTGGCCAAGCTTTCAGTAAGTTAAAAATTATCTTATATAACTTATGATCTTATATAACTTATATGGTTCCTGATTGCTCTCTATAACTACCTGAAAGGAGGTTGTAGAGAGGAGGGTGATGGCCTTTTCTCAGGAGGACAGGACGAGAGGGAATGGCCTCAAGCTCCACCAGGGGAGGTTCAGGCTGGACATTAGGAAAAAAATTTTCACAGAAAGGGTCATTGGGCACTGTCAGAGGCTGCCCAGGGAGGGGGTTGATTCACCTTCCCTGGAGGGGTTGAAGGCACGGGTGGACGAGGTGCTGAGGGACATGGTTTAGTGTTTGATAGGAATGGTTGGATTCGATGATCCAGTGGGTCTCTTCCAACCTGGTTATTCTATGATTCTATGATTCTATGATTGCAGGACACTGCTTATTCTCACTATGTGTTTAGCTTAATAAGCCCACTGCTTTGCCCTATGGAGTTTTAAACACAAAAAAAATGCACACATAGTGCATTACATCCTACAATATCCCATTACACCGTTAATGTTCTTAACTGATATAAAACCTATATACAATGCATATGAATTTCATAAATTCCACTTTTTAAAGCACATTATAGCACTCAGCAGATTACTTATCAAAATCTATATGAGTGAGTTTTCACATGACTCTTACAAGAAATAGAAGAGCAAGCCACTAACTGTTTTGTATATGTCAATACCAAAAGCTGTTATTTTAATTCATAGGCACATTTTGCTTTCCTGTGAATTAAACCATAAATAACATTGCCACATTGAGTTATTTTATTCAGCTTTTAAGTGATGAAAATTTGCCTTCTTAAAATTCTCCTTAGATCTACGGGAATCTTGCTTCATTCTGTATCACATTTAGGGCAGAGAGACCTTGTCCAATGTAAGCTGGCAACAATATGAACTGGTTCAAATTCATTTACAAGGATGCCTGCCTGTTAATAACTCCAAATATTTTCTTAATTGACTTAACAGAAAATTGCAAAATACTTGTTTGAAGGACTGTGAGAACACCACATAAGCTTTGCTGATGCTTCAGTAAACATAAGCTTCAAAAAGAACTTTAAAAGGCACTTTATCTTATATGCAGTACAATTCCTGTGAACATGAATTGAGCACAAATTCTTAGGGGAATCCCAAGTCTGCATTCTAACATTTAGTAGTTATTACTGAGGCAACAGGACAATCTCGCATACAGTGATTAATTGTCTCAAAACAATCCTAAAGTTACTTGTCATTAATTCTCAGAGATTCATGAATATATACAATATTAAGTTTGCCACTGGCCTGATAGCTTCTCCTCCTTGTGTGCTTCCTTTTCTCTATCCATTCACTGAACTCATACGTATCCAACTTAAAAAAGAAGATTATTTCATATCAAGGCTTTCAGTATGAAAGACTGTAGATATTGTATCCAACTTACTAGGAACACCTTGAAGTTACCCAAAATGTAAAAATGAAACAGATAGTCACAGTGTGACCAGCACAAATTCCAAGGCATTTTTTGCAACTACTGAGTCCATTATCTCCACTTGCCATTTAAAGGAATCACTCATATTCCTGTGGAAGTGAGAAAGATGGTCTTGAAAAATCTTGTGCTTGTGATAGACAAGACGCTTTCCATAAGAAACCTCATCCATGTGCAATAAAAGTTGGGGTCTCAATGAAGTGTTGAAAATTCTGAACATGTCTTAATTCTTATCAAATTCATGAAATCCCTGTTTCAATACAGTAACTGGTTCAATAAATATCTGGTCATGAGGACTTGTCAGTAGTCTTTTCAGTACCAATAGAAATAAATATATCGAAGCCACCTTACAAAAATAGTTTTGTTTTATAAAAGCACAGGATGCTTGAGCCAGAGTTATCACAGATGTCGTCCAGTTTAACCATTATGACAATCAGGATTATATGCTGTATAAACTTGACCTTACTATAGTATGGACTGACCAAAAAACTCAGTCCCTGTGAAGGATCTGAAGTCAGATGCCTACATACTGAGATTCCAGTCCCCACAAAAGTCTCCTAGCACCAATTATTTCTGATATGAAAATGAAGAGTGTTTGGGGGTTTTCTCTCTTTCCATGCAGCCTTACAATGCTCAGTAGGTTCTGTAAATTTCCTTGCTACTGCTGTTTTAGAAGTCCTTTTAAAATTCAGTTGTCATCCCTCCATTATCCAGGCTCTCCAGACTTTCTAGGAGATAGGATACACACACAGGTGGAAAAAAATCAAAGTGGAACCCATGAGACTCCTCCCTGCTGAAGGAAGGGAACTGTGGAGGTGAAACTGCAGAGCCAGAGATCATACAACACCCTTCCTCTCAACACTGCATTGCACCCATTTTTGTGGATCTTTCCAGCTTACTTTATTACCAGTGAAGTTTAGCTGCTTATGAATAAGAAGAGGAGAGAGGGAAGAGATATTAAAAAGGGAGAGAATGCAGAGTAGAGCAAATGTTTCAGTTTGTGCTGAAAATTGCTTCCATTTCCTTTCACAACCAAATGCTTTGTGTCATACACACCAGAAGGATTGGATTTTAAAAGTACAAATGAAAACAGTAGTATAACATATTTGGAAGAGGGGCTAGATTCCTGGCAACAGCTCAAAAATTTTTAGTTTCTCTCCCTTGCAGCAATAAAGTTTTTAAGATCCTGTTGGATTTAATATGTTTTGAGAAAATAAACCTTCTACATGCATTAATAAATTTGTTACAATAAATATTCGTATGTGGACTTCCATTACACATAGAACCACTGAAGAGCTTAGCCACATAGAATTTAAAATAGGTCCTGCACACAGCCTTTCTGCTTCAAAGTAAAAGATCTAATACTTCCCAGGTCTTCCTAATTGTCTCTAAGCTAGATTTTTTGTTGATTTCCAATTACCTACAGAAGCCCAAAAGCCAAATAGACACTTTTTCTCTGATATTTGATAATTGCCTGCATGAATGTAATTTGAACTCGAATCTGCTAAAAACCTTTACCTTCCTACTACACAGTTCTGTAAAAGAGCATTTCCACATTCTACTTAGTGATCCAACAAATAGGTCAGTAATAAATAAGGGTCTCAGAGGGCAAGAAAATTAACTTCCTAATGTCCCTAAATAATACAGAACTTGCAAACTGAGTATTAAAATGCCTGGAAATCAGAGAGAACAATATATTAAGGCACAAAAGGCTAGCACAGAAGTCCATTTCAGAAAGATGAGCAAAAATGCATAATATAACCCGTGCAGAAACATAACCCTTTCCATTAATGAGTCTCATAGCATTGCTGTGTTAATATATTCAAATGACTATTAAAATCCCTTCCACAAAGCAGCCATTTCCAGTAAATGGTTTAGGTTACCCTACATAAAACGAATGAGCGGTTAATATTGTGCATTTCTTCTCTGAGAGAAAGTTACAAGCAAAACTGCTTAGCTTGTATTGCAAGCCTTTTCATCAGTATTGAATGTTTTCATGAAGAAGAGGAAAGGCCTTATTCAGCATGGGAAGGTTTAAAAACTTGTGTGTGTATTGAGAGTGGGGTAAGTGATGCAGAAGGGCCTTAAAAGCAGCAGACAAGCAACAAGCAGTATAATAGAAGAAATATTTCCTCTTGAAGTTTGAGAGCTGTTAGTATCACCATTTCAGTAGCACTGAAATAACCTACCTCGTACTCTATGTGTGTAACATATCTCTGGGTTTACATTTACAAAATACAGAAATACATCAGAGCAACACAAGTGCCAATTCTTTGCCAAGAACTGCAGAAACAACCCATCTGAAACTGTTTAATGACTGGAATTCAACAGCTTAGGGATGTTTTGTGTGAAGAATGATCTGGTTTATCTCATTTTGCATTTACCACCACTTCATTTATAGGTCCACCTCCAGTTCTTGTATTGGAAGAATAAAAAGAGAAGGAAAGAAGTTAAACCATTAGCCTTTTCAATAAGAATATAAATTGAAAATTCAGATTAATGGAAAATGATTAGTGTTGCTCCTAGATGACACATTATGAAGCTTCTAAAAATATTTTGTTTCTAAACCCCACCACAATTCTCTGAAAGATTTAACAAAATAGTCAATCACAGATAATTTTTGAATTAATTTGCTGAGCATTTGAACTGCTTTTGAGAAATGTTTGTACAAGAAGCTAATGAACAAAACTATGGTGTTTTCTGTCATGGAGTAATTTCTCATCAGATTATTAGAAAGCTAAGCAAAAAATGCTCCATGGTCATCTTGGAAGAAAATCAATAGAAGTGGTAATTTTCAAAGGAAACAACTTTCACAATAACTTTTGAATCAAAGATGAGGCAATTTCTGAAGTACTCAAGAAGAGCTAAGCATTATTAATTTATTGCAACCTATGGATGAAATTAAGCAAAGAATTAACAGAATAGTTCATTTAGCAGTTCAGAGATGAGTCTCATGCTATTGAAATAATTGTAATTAATTTTACACTGATGGAACAATATTTTTAATAAAAACTACCTTAGCATTGGTTTATGCAGTAAGCAAAGAGTCAATGTATGCTATGATACTCAAATCTACTGTGAGGTATCAAGCCACTCAGCGGAGCAGGTGCGACACTGAGATTTGGTTTGCTTCTCATTGGAGAGAGAATTCTATTAAGAACTAAGAATACAAATCCAGGCTAAGATTCTGAATTACATATTCCATTATGTTTGATACAAAATTTCGAGTTGAAGATACAGGTTTGAAGTATACTGAACTTTATCAGAATTGGTATCTGTATGGATAGGATTTGTATTTGGTAGTGAGTCTTAGCAAGATAAGTAATAGAGCCCAAACTGTTAAGAAACTCGCTGGTAGAATACATGTGATGTACTTTTTACCACAAATCTGACTCCTTGTATTGAACATCTTTGTTTAAGTCTAGGGTCATCCCAGCAAATGGATGTAAGGACTAGTTTGAATACACTGACTGAATAGGAAATGTCCCATTATCAATGCTGATGTTCGGTTAAAAAACACTGAATATAAAATGGACTGAGGGAAAGTAACAGAATTAGAGAACTGCGGTCTTCCTTCAAGTGACTGACTAGGACAGGAGAGCCATAACAGAAATACAGTGACTTTAATAGAAATGGATATTCCCCCACTAAGTGTTTCAGGTGGATTGGTCTTACTTTACTAGGACAGTATTCACCTAACCAGGCATTATGTCACCGCTGTAAGGAAAACCTGTTTACTTCTGAAACATTTTCAGTGAATTTTGGCAGCATTAGGTCAGTGATGGCAGCAGAACTCTTAATTACTCAGATGGTTGAGGCAACCTTCTTTCTCCAGAAGAGCAGATGTGATATATTGTGGGACCAGCTGAGGCTTCTTCTTCAGCCCAGAAGAGCCAAACTAGAAAACTAGTGGAATTGGATAAGTTATTAGGAGACTTGCTCTGAATATAACAGTAAGAATTAGAATTCAAAGTACATATTCTTGATGAAACATGGGCCTCATCACATGCACACAAGATGATTTGGCCAAAGGAGAAAGTAATACATGGTTGGTTGGACTCTCTAAAGCCATTCCATGCCATCAGAGAATAAAACAATAGTGTTCTTTATGAAGTAACTTGGAAGCGTTAGGAAATGGTGGAAAATGGAAAAGTGACCTCTTTTTATGCAGCACTTGAGTTTTCTAAGTTCATGGAACACATTTACCAGCCTAAGCAGGAAACAGGCACTAAAAAGTAATGGAAGAGGGCAGAGTTTAATCGTGCTAATTATCAATATGAAAGCAAAAGCATTAAGGGTCAAACAAGAACTGGTTTGTTAGGAATTTTTTTTGGGGGGAAGGAGGGTTCCATAGGAAAATGCATAAAACTGAGTGGCCTGAAAGACTAAATGGAAAGTCTGTTCTTTCATAATTTAAATAGAAAACTGGAAAGGCCTTTGTAGCCCTTATCACTTAGGTTCTGACCTTTGCTCATTTACAGATCAATCAAACCTAAACTTAGATGATTACTTTATTGCTCAGGAACATGCCTTGTCTAAAATGGAGAGCAGAACACAGGCAAACATTCACCAGTCCACATGATTTATAGTCTGAATAATAATCTTGATATCAACTGAAAATACATTAAACCCCAGTTTTAATTATTTTTATATTTTTATTACAATAGACTAAAAGCTAGACTTGTGATACAGAACCACCTTGCATTAAAAATGATGGTAGTTTGAGAATTCTTGAAAACAAAAACATTTTACTATCTACTATCAAGCAAGTAAAAGTGATAAGGGTAATTCCACATTTTTATGTGCTGAAAACCAGCTCAAACTACATATTTTATTTGTATGATTATTTTTCTCAAATAGATTTCAGCTCTGGAGAACCTATCTTCTAATTCAAAGAAGGGGAAAAATGTTGAATTTATGCATCAGTGAATAAAATAATTTAATATTTATAAAATATATTTTTTCTTTCATATTTATCTTCTTAACATATAATTTTACTAAATACTACTTTTGTAGTGGAAGCTAAAGATCAGAATTAGAAAATATCCAAACAGCATTTTTGTCTGCTGCACTATATAGAAATTGCTTCTCCCTGGAAGAAGGAAGAATAATAACAAAACATTAAGAAAAAGGCCAAGCTATGCACAGCTCTCCTTTGTTATAAATTCTGGAGAGAATTTATACCAGTAGCTTGAATTAACACTAATAATCTGTGGCTGTAACCTGCAGAAGGACCAGCAATCTTCCAGCAGAGCGCTTTAATTAGTTTCCAGACATTCCTAGCTCTCCTTACACATTTCAATTGGATTTATATTTATTGTACATCGAGGGTCATGGTATTGTGCAGGAAAAGTGCAATGATGTTGACTGAATTTGACAGAGTTGAACTTACAATAAACGCACTTCTCACACTAAATGTACCTTCTCTCCCTTTCCATTCCAAAACCGCACCATTAACACCTCAGCTTTTACATGAATACTCATTTCTACAAAGAAATGTGAAAAGAACAGAATCATTGATCTCCACAAAGCTGCAAGTACATTTCAGTGCCTGAAAACTCAAAGATTAGGGGAACCTCTAATGACACATGCAGTCTGATACTTCCAATAAGTATCATCCCGAAGTCAGAGTAAGTTGCATCTTTTGATATCTTACCTGCTAGTATTTCTCAACAATTTCTCACACGCTTTTACCCCAGTAAAGAGGCTACAAAACTCCAGGGCATGATAACCTTGACTTGCAGGCTAGATCTGGACAGCAATCAATTATTGCAAGAGAAGAAAGTCTTTCCTGCATTCTGAGGTTTGGAGAGTTCTTGCAGTAACTTTGAATTATTTATTTTAGCAAGGAGACAGCAAAGTGAAGCAAAACTAAAAGCACTTGGAGATAAACAGTCTGATAGAAATGGCTGAGTTGCAGATGGCACAGCACTAGGATAAGCTTGATTTTTGTTCTGCACATGTATTATCTACCATATCAATTCACATTCTTGTACGTAACAGATGTCATTTTTTATGGGGTTTCTTATTACTTTTCTGTACTATAATTTCTATACGGCAAAAATAGTAGGCAAAACACACTTGCAGTGAACCTTTAAATCATATATCTTTCTTATTTCACATACTTTCTTTCAAACTCTCAGAACATCAAAGTAGAAGGCATTGTTTAGTAAGATAATGTCTGAGGCCCTTATCATAAAAAAGCAATCTAAGATGCTGTCTCACATGTATTTTGTCAGTTTCCTTTTACACAATTCAAATAAATTTTCAGTAAGATGTGCTTTGCCTACATATTGGCAGCTTAAGAGGCTGCCTAAAAGTAAAGCATTTCAGCTGAAATAAATTTTGGTCTTTACTGAAAGGAAAACAGTGCAAATAGTCATAAATCTAGTAAAATTACCTCTTCTGTAGATAAGCAGGTATCAGGAAACATAGGTCTTTTTCACAATGCAAATTCTGACAAAAACATTCTTCCATTCTACTTGCAAAGATACTTGCCTCTGTACACACAAAAAAAATTACTCAATTAAGTCAGTGAACACTTAAATGAATGTACAAAACTTTGCAGGAGACAGGCTGTAGCAAAAGAACACTTGTATGATCATGTCCCTCATGCAAATGTAGAAAACCAGTGACAACAGAATTGCAATGCACACGTGATGTTCTTGGGATCTATTTTAACTAGTATTCACACACTATCAATTTGAATTGGACCACTGATCTTCTGACCAGACACCTGATTATGCCATTTAATTTTATTTCTTCAATGGAAATTAGGACTACTAAGGCATAGACTTCACATCAAAGATATTAAAATGTAAGTAGGCAAGTCAACCACAAAATGAAAGGTGGAACAGTAATGAATTATCAGTCCTTGCAAGCATGAAAGATTTCACTGTGGCATGTATGCTGGGACACGCGACTGATGCCTTGGCATAACCGTGATATTAGCAGCAAGAACACAGCAAACAGCCGGTGTTCTCATGCTTGCTAGCTTGTTGAGACCTTGGAATCTTTACTAAGACCCGTGAGTTAATAAGAAAAGAACACATTAGGAGGAAAACATGAAGATAAGGGGCACATCTGTGGTAAATAGTGGGTTGCACTCTATCACTGTAATTGCAGGATTCTTACAAATGGAAATTCACTGGGGTAGCTGCTGACTGGATACAGAAACACTATATAAGGTTTACATCCACTATATAGGATTTGCGACCCGCTCCGGGGACAGTGGCAGGTGGGGAGTTTGACTGTGGCGGTACACCTGTCAAAGCATAACGCAGGTGTCCTAAGGTGAGCTCAGTGAGGACAGAAACCTCCCATGGAGCAGAAGGGCAAAAGCTCACTTGATCTTGATTTTCAGTACGAATACAATAGAGGTGATCTCGCTTGTTGCCTCATCGACAGAGTCCGTGTCTTAACGGCTACAAATCCTCTAAATCTAAAGAGAGAGAGAAAACGTTGAAACCCAGGCTTCCTGAGCACTGTTAACACTGAACTGTGCTGTCTAAAAACAGTCTTAAATACCTGGATTGCAAACATTAGAATCACAGAATCATAAAACCATAGAATAGTTTCCATTGGAAGGGACCTCAAATCCCATCCAGTTCCAGCCCTCCTGCCATGGGCAGGGACATCTCCCACCAGACCAGGCTGCTCAAAGCCTCATCCAAACTGGCCTTGAACACCTCCAGGGATGGGGCAGTCACAGATTCCTTAGGCAACCTGTTCCAGTGCTTCACCACCCTCATCATGAAGACTGTCTTCCTAATGTCTAATACAAATCTTACCTCTTCCCATTTAAAGCCATTCCCCTTCGTCTCGTCACTACAAGCCTTTGTAACAAGTCCCTCCCCATCTTTCTTGTAGCCCCTTCAAGTACTGGAAATGACTACTTTTTCACTCTCTTAAACTGTCGTATGAGGCAAAAAGAATTTCATAAAGCTTATGTATTGCTGTAATGACAATCCTCAATCAGTATGTTCACATTATGCTTCCCACCTACAAGAAGGGTGAGAGAGAGGATCTAAGGAACACAAGCCTGTTAGTCTGACCTCAGTGCCAGGGAAAGTCATGGAGCAGGTGATCTTGAGTGCTATCATGAAGCACATGCAAGAGAACCAGGGGATCAGGCCCAGTCAACACGGGTTCACAAAAGGCAGGTCTTGACAGACAGGCACATACTCTCCTGGGTGGAAAACTGGTTGGCTGGAGGGCCCAGAGAGTGGTGGGAAATGGAGTTAACTCCAGCTGGAGGCCAGTGACAAGTGGTGTCCCCAGGGCTCAGTGCTGGGTCCAGCCCTGTTCAATGTTGGACTCGATGATCCGGTGGGTCTCTTCCAACCTGGTTATTCTATGACTCTATGATTCTATGAATGTCTTTATCAATGACCTGGATGAAGGCATCGAGGGCACCCTTAGCAAGTTTGCGGACAACACTAAGCTGGGTGGAAGTGTGGATCTGCTGGAGGGTTGGGAGGCTCCAAAGGGATCTGAACAGGCTGGATCCATGGGCTGAGACCAATGGGATGAGTTTTAACAAGGCCAAATGCCGGGTCCTGCACTTGGGGCACAACAACCCTATGCAGTGCTACAGACTAGGAGAAGTCTGGCTGGAAACTGCCTGGAGGAGAGGGACCTGGGGGTGCTGGTTGACAGCGACTGAACATGAGCCAGCAGGGGCCCAGGTGGCCAAGAAGGCCAATGGCATCTTGGCTTGGATCAGAAATAACTTGGCCAGCAGGTCCAGGGAGGTTATCCTCCCTCTGGACTCGGCACTGGTGAGACCGCTCCTCGAATCCTGTGTTCAGTTCTGGGCCCCTCACCACAAGAAGGATGT
Organism: Phaenicophaeus curvirostris; assembly: GCF_032191515.1. Classification (NCBI taxonomy): domain Eukaryota; kingdom Metazoa; phylum Chordata; class Aves; order Cuculiformes; family Cuculidae; genus Phaenicophaeus; species Phaenicophaeus curvirostris. The sequence continues at coordinate 710,480 of NC_091431.1, forward strand.
TGAGGCTCTGGAGCGAGTCCAGAGAAGAGCAACGAAGCTGGTGAAAGGGCTGCAGAACAGGCCTTATGAGGAATGGCTGAGAGAGCTGGGGGTGTTTAGCCTGGAGAAGAGGAGGCTGAGGGGAGACCTCATTGCTCTCTACAACTGCCTGAAAGGAGGTTGTGGAGAGGAGGGAGCTGGGCTCTTCTCCCAAGTGACAGGAGTCAGGACAAAGGTCAATGGCCTCAGTCTCCGCCAGGGGAGGGTCAGGCTGAACATCAGAAAAAAAAATTTCACAGAAAGGGTCCTTGGGCCCTGGCAGAGGCTGCCCAGGGAGGGGATTGAGTCACCTTCCCTGGAGGTGTTTAAGGGACGGGTGGGTGAGGTGCTGAGGGACATGGTTTAGTGTTTGATAGGAATGGTTGGACTCGATGATCCAGTGGGTCTTTTCCACCCTAGTGATTCTGTGATCCTGTGATTCTGTGATTATAATCTTGAAAAAATATTTTCTAATCCTGTAGTATTTCAGTGTTCAAATCAGACATCAGTTACAATTAAGATGCCTTTTATAATTAAGCTAGTGAAAACTCCAAAGACAAAGATTTGCAATATTTTGTATAAGTCTAGAGAAGAAATCGGGATATTTCCACAGTCAATTGTTAATGTTAAAGACATCAGATATTCTTCCAAAAGTTTCTTTTCCTGGATTGCATAACTTAGAAATCTGGTTACAAAGGCAAAAACAGAGACATGTTTATAATGTTAGTGCTGGTCCCACAGACAGACATAAATCCCTACTCTATATCCTATAATCTATTCACCTGCTCCTTATATTGTTTTCCTATTTATTCAAAAAGCAAGAAAGACAACCTTTCACATTTATCATTGGCATGTGCCAAGAGCAAAAAAGAGAAAATAACATGCTTCACTGACTTGAGATTAGCTGATGAACTGGAAAATTCTCAAGACCATTTCCAAGTCAGAATTAAGGTTTGTAGGTAGCACAGTATACAGTACTCCTTTTTCCTTGTCTGGTATTTCTAACAAATTTTGTCCATGTAGAATTGCATTGAAAAGAGAGTACTTTATTGTAATCTAAACACCCCTCCTCAAAAAAAAAAAAAGAAAGAAAATTATATATCATTGCTACCGATTTGAAAAAAATAAGTTGTCTCTAGTATTAGATTAAGCCACCTAATACTGAGGATGGGTAAATGACATAAGATTCTGAGACTGTGTTCTCAAATAAACAGCACAAGAAATTACAGGTATCTGGGTTTTGCTGATGGCATGCCTATACTATGTACAATTTAAGAACAGCCTATTTTAAAATTATGGAAGTATATCCCAAGGACTTAGGGTTTGTTCAGTTTTGTAAATGTGCATTGCAATGCCTATGATCAGTTAAATATTGCAATTTACTATATTTGCCATGTGATCTTGCAGAGGAAAGCTGAAGAGTTTAAATTCTGCTTAGTGAGTTATTTGGCCTTGACATCTAGGCTTTACAGCTTCAAATGCACTGAAGAAAATTTATAAAGAAAGAGTCTAAGTGGTAGCACCATGCATAAGAAGCATGTGTTAAAGGAGATAAATTAAAGGAAAGGATAACAGAACTATTGGACTGTTGTTTGTTCTCCAAAGGTCTCATAAAAAAAAAAAAGTCACTACTTATTTTGTACAGCAGTTAGAAGTAATGAAATTGTAAATCACAGAATCACAGAATCACAGAATAACCAGGTTGGAAGAGACCCACCGGATCATCGAGTCCAACCGTAATGTTCAACATCTCCAGAGATAAACATAGAAATGACTCAACTGACTCATAATATGTTTGACTGCTTTTAGTTTGCCATTTTAAGATGCCAATAAAGTGTGTTCAACAACTATTAATACCCCAATAAGAGCACAAAATCAAAACCAAGTTTCAAACCTGTACACTCAGTCACAGTTCTCTGTATTACCAGTGACACCTGCAGTAGCCAGTTTTACCACTGGACACAGAACACATGCAAATGGTGCAATGAAAGTCACAAGTTGTGTGTAAGAGCAGTATTAAGAGTTTCAATGGAAGTCTAAAACAAAATGCATTCATTTAAAATGGATAGAGCAAAACTTGAGAACAGTCTAAGTTAAAAGCATATTTCTTTGCTGATGCTGGAGGGTAGAAGCAGGAAGCAGGTATTCAGCTTGCAGTGCCTCTTAGCTACTGCATAACTTTCTTATCTCCTGCTTTTAAGATACTCCCACAGCATAAAACAAAATTCAGAGTTATTGTTGGGGTTTAGAGGTTACACAGCTGAAATTTAATCTAAAACACATGATTTTCTACTGAGGCATATTGGCCTCCTCCCCAAAGCACTTAACAGAGTATTAAAAGCTTAATTTAGGTCATTTGCTCTATCTTGTCCATTTGTTTTTATTTAAAAAAAATAACCTTTAAAAGAGCTGCTGCATTTAATTGTACTATTTTTTTTTTTAAGGAGAAAACTTCTGGTTTCACAGAAACAGAAAGATTCTGAAGCTCCAGAAAGACTACTTCGAGCAGAGCTTAATGAATTATTTATAGCTTACAACATATCAGCCAATTTCCCTATTAGCTTATCATAATATCCACAATTATTTTAACGTGCAATTGCCTGAAAAACAAATTATAGCTTGCAGATCATCAACAAAAGAAACATCACATATATGCATTATGTTTATTACATATACCCAGTACGTTGCAAGATAACCTTTCTGTTCTCTCCTTGGATGATTTATGTTTTCTAATTAAAAGCATAACTTAACAAGGAGCTTTGCAGTTCTTGAATAAAAACAATAATCAAGGTAATAAGATGACAAAAGCTTCATTGACTGCAGTAGGTTTTAGAACACAATGCTTATATATATGCAAGTCTTTGATTTGAATTTATATTTCATAATGCAAGGACAGAAACTGCACTAATCAGATACCTTGTATTCTCTCAAGCAGTAAATGCAATATTCTCTAGTCTTACACTAAAAAAAACCAAAACAAAACCATGCTTGCTGGTTTATTTAATAAATTCATCCCTGACATATTATTCTATCTTCTTTTCTTCATTTCCTCTTTGAGGCTTCTTTGACTTTTTCACATGTCTTCAACATATCTCTCCTACTTATGCATCCTCCAGCTGCTCATATGTTCCCATAGTCTCAGACACTGCTAAGGATTCACTCTTTTTAGGTCTCCTCTCTCATCTCATCAGCAATAGATATTATTCTGCATGTAGAGCAAAACATTCTTGACCTTCTGCAATAGGTAGAAAAGATCCCATAGTGGCATTCTTCCATAGGCAGCGATCTGTTTGCACATGGGGTTGTGCAAATTAGTTTGCTCTCTAGCTTACACAGAAGGCCAAACTAGCTCCCTTCTCTGCTCTTCTAATGTGCAACTATCATTGGCCAAGAACTCTTATTACTGCATCTTTCTTATCGCTGTAATTTTTAGGAAGTGAAGGCAGAAATTTTGTTCTTTACCTGTAGTATTTCCTGAACTTGGTGACAATAGCTTATAATCTGTATTTAGCACTGAGCTTCTGGGTTTTAAAGCAAAAGTGAAGATACTAACAACTTTTACATTATTTATTTTTAGTCTTTTCTGAAAGGGAAACTGACTTCTAGGGAAGTCAGTCGTTATAAATATTTATATACACCAAAATAGCAAGCAGAAGGAGCAAGTGGGTTTAGCTGCAATTTTCTGAAATGAGCCAGTTGCCAGATTTCACAGAGCACTGGGGACTGATTACCACAATCAAAAATGTAGTTTGCACATGTAGATGCTTCAGCCTTTCTGAATTATCAGTATATTGCACAGCCATGATACATTTTTCAGAACATTTATTCCCAATCTGCATTCATAAAGACTACCTGCTGCTACAAATTTCATCTGAGAACGTAAGAGGCTCTCAATACTTCACAGAATCCGATCCCAGGTGAAAAAAAACCAGGATGACTTAAGGCTGTTAATTAAATGAACAATAACATTACGAAAAAGTTTTAAACAAAATGCCTAAAGTCAGCAATAATGATTATAAAGAACATTGGACTTCCGTGTTAATTGTTTTTATTCAAGAAAGCAATGATATACAAATTACACACTGTTACACGGATATCTTCTTGGACATAGTTTATGACAGAGAAGAAATAGACTCAAAACCCATTTACATAAGTTTTACTTTAAAGATTTGAAGACATTTTTCAAGAGCAGACAAACAACCAGTTGGGAATATATTATAGCTACTTAGTACAAATAAAGGAGGAAACAAACAAAAACCAAGTTAGTAGTTTCTTTAATAATAAAGTGCAGTACAAAAGCACTTTAGAGTGAGGCTTGTTCCTTGCTCCACAGCCTCAACTCACAGGAAGAAATTCTGCTCCTTACACATAAAGAAGCATGGCTGTCATGTTCTGTTAGAAACAAATTTCTGTGACTCGTGAACGACAAGACATATTTTTTTTTCCTTCTAAAGGAACACAGAGAAACTGCAATTCTACCAACATAAAGTAAAAAAAAGACCTCTGAAGAAGGTATGGATTTTTTCACAATATTACACATTTTTCTTGACAAAGCAGGAAATGTACAGACATAAGCAACTGTGAGAAGAATTTTAAAAAAATGAAAACCAAACACCAGCAACTTCAGCCTTTTAATACTTTCCTCAGGATCCACTTGTTAATCTGAGCTTCTGAAGTTCACTTGAAAGAGCAACAGCCCCTTGGAGAAGCACCTAATCTGCTCATGATAGATCTCACAGAATGAATGTTTTTAGCAACTTATTTCTTATTATTTGTACTAACATGTCACAGTCAAGGAAGTACAAATAAATTTAGAGATTCAAGGAGCTTTCAAATCAGGTACTACAATTTTTCAGAGAAATAAAGAAAGATATTCTACCACGGGAGGAAGTAGTAAGAGAAATTTCTACTAAAGGCAAAATAATGAAAATTAGATCAGAAATGAGCTATTTTTAATGAATTCCTGACCTTTCCAGGTTGCACATAAATTGTAGCAATGAATGGGCTTTAGAAAACAAAACAAAGTTGTTCCACCTTGCAGAGAAAGACCCAGTGAGGGACTGGTGGGACTTCTGGGGAGGCAGCAGCTATAGACAAGGGTGGCAGTGAGGTTGGAACATCTGTGCCCTCACCAGCAAGGGCACAGCCCTCCCACACACCAGTGAGGAAGGGAGTGTGGAGACAGCTAAGGTGCCTCCCCAGCTCTTTCCTAGGAGGCTGCTCCAAGGTCATGGGGCTGCACCTCACCAGGACCAAGCCCTGGGGCAGGGAGAGACTGTGCTCAGGTCTTTGACCAGCGTGAAGCTTGAGAGGCACGGGCAGTCAGGGTAGGTGAGATCTGGGGTTTTGTTTGTTTTTATTTCTCAGAGTGATTATTTGATTGGCTTAGCAATTTTCCTGGAAAAAAAAAATCCTGGGAGTAGACAGACAAGAACTTTTTGGGTCAAGTGGGAACTTAAATGGCAAGAAAGACCGTGAGAAAGCTTGAGAAGTAAAACTTGACACTGTATTTTGAAACATGTTTTACGGGTTTTTTCCTCAGACTAATTAATCTTTTCCATTTCTACGGATTTTCACACATATAATACCAGGTTCTACACAAAAGAAAGCTTCAGGCATGCAGTGAAAGTCAACTTCTTGGATCAGAAGAACCAAATCCATAGTACCTCAACAACTGCATTCTTCAAGGGGCTACTTCTCCTTTTAAGATTGCAATACTAAAATATATTCAATAGTAAAAATCCTGTTATTACATATTCATAAGATTAAAATGTATGTCTTATTCCCCAGATAGCACTGACCCAGCAGGGGATAAGGCAAACACATTCTAAAATAATCTGTCATTCATACAAAGTCATATACTAAACACTGTCTCTATGATTTCTTTATGATCTGTTCCAGTAGGAATGATGAGATGAGTTAAGCAAAAATAATCTTCCCTGAAGCAAATGTTATGAGAAAGTAAAATATAAATGTAATGTCTTCTGTTTAAGAAATTTTATTACCTGATATTTGCATTTATAGTTCCTACAGTATAGGGAATAAAAATGAAAGGAAACTACACAGAAATTTGAAAAGCAGGAAGCATTAAATATCTTGAAAGATGTGTCAGATTTCACTGAAATGTTTGGAGTACACAAGCAGAATTAACATGGCTAAGCACATAGCCAAGATTTGGGGAATTATTAATTGCGTATCTGAGCTACTGAATTTAAACACCAAACCGAATATCTCTTTGTTTAGTGCTTGAATTTAGAATATACTCACAATATGCAAAATTAAACAGCCTCAAATACTGACAGCATTAGTTTCTGAGATACTAATTAAGAGTATATATTAGAGAAATCTTTTAAAATTAGTGTGCTCACTTTTGAAATAATCTGTGATCGTTTTTTCTTCTTTCTCTTTCAGTACATTTCTGCTTTGCAAGGAACATTAGAAGTAAATTCATCGATTGTCATGTCTTTATTTATTTTTGCAAGTCCCTGTGAAGTAAAAGTAGAAGCTGTATATCATGACCATTGAAATAACATTATTTAATGAGATGGATCAGCAAATTCCAATTAAAAAAAAAGGAAAAAAGGGGAAAGGAATAAAAGCCATTAAGGGTTTTGCACAAGGAAAATCCATCTCAGATAATGTTTCCTACTCCTGTACAAGCCTGTTTTTTTTTCTTCGTTTGCCACTTGAGCACGAAAGGAGCTCCTTGGTCACCGCATAGTTAACCATTGCCAACCTAGACATGATGCTTACAACTCATTTATACTTTTCGACTTCCATTCTTACAATAAAATCAGTACTCACAGAGTAGTTGGCTCTGAATTACTGTTACAGCAATCAACTGGAAAGACGTGCAGTACATTACTGTAGCAAGAGCTTGTCCTAGAGACAAGGTACACGTTCAAAGCTCATTTTCACTCTTATTTTAGTGCAGTCTGCAATGTGACTTCTCTTCTAATGCAGGTATTGTTAAAGTCTCTGACCAAAAGGGGCACAAATAAGGTAATAATATTTGAGTTCAACGGAATCACAACAATTACAGCTTGTAGTATTTTTCCAAGACACTTTCCATATGCAATGTTGTCATCATGTGTGCTTCTTTACCTCTCTCCTGGTTTGGGGATTTGTTTTTTAGTATTCATGCAGAGAAATTTTGAGCTTAGTTTTCCAATTGGATTTAATTCAGAATCGAAACTGCAGCTGACTGATTTATGGAGGCAAGAGTATTTGGCTTATTTCTACTACAGTCAATAGAAAATGCTTAAATGTCAAGAAGGCATTTCCAAGATTTATTACCGAAGCACAGAAAACTGGTATAGCATGTGGAGTAAAAGGATTTATATATTCTATGCAGCTAAATTTGGGTTTCTGACAATTTTTACTCTCAAAACATCTCATTCCTTTTTTCTGAACATGAGGAATCATTCCAGCAAAATCAACGGGATAAATGATAAACACCACTGGAATGGAATGGAAATAGGATTAGGATTAGGAATAGGAATAGGAACAGGAACAGGAACAGAATTGAATAGCATTTCAATTGGAAGGGACCTACAACAATCATCTAGACCAACTGCCTGAGCAATTCAGGAATAAACAAAAGTTGAAGTATGTTGTTAAGAGCATCATCCAAATGTTTCTTAAATACTGGCACGGGGCATCGACCACCTGTTCAGTGCTTGACCACCCTCTCAGTAAAGAAATAATTCATAAACATCCCTTGGTGCAGTTTTGAACCATTCCCATGTGTCCTGTCATTGTATCCCGTGGAGATCAACAAAATACCAACAAATGATCTCAGTTAATGATTCAAAAGCAGACCTCATTTTAAACAGTAGTTAAAATGTAAGTTACAACCCTGCTTAGCTATGCAAAAAAAAAAAAAAAAAAGAGTAAGAAGAATATATAAATAAGGACTTTTACCCATTTTAAAATATTTTTTTGTGTATAACAGTTTTCTAAATTTGGGACATTCTAGATTAACTTGATCTCAATTTTCACTACAGTTTTTCTTCTGTTTTTCATATATTGCCCACAGTTGCAATTATGTCCAAGGAATTCTAACCAGAGGAAAATCCAAGACAATTCCTGCTGCTTATACTACTCAGGAGATCAGAAAGAAGTCTTTGTTGCATTATTCAATTTGTGCAGTTAAAGCTACCAGTAATAGCTACATGGTTCTAGCAGCTGTTCAACACCTTAGATTTTCCCCATGCCAAGACTATTTCCTTGCTTGGTTAAACCTGCTGTGCAACCTGTACAATTTTTACTGAAGAAAAGTACTCAATCACAGGAAATCTATTAAACACATATATATGGAGCTTGATTTCTAATGTATACATTCATTTGTGTGGATTTAGATCCTTCCATGACTGAAACACTGAAGAGGCATGGCAAAAGCTCATATTTCTGCTACAGAAGAATACTGAATTCTGAATTTTTCATAGACTTTTGAATTCTGTATTTAAAAATATTAATTCAGCGTAGAAATTGAAAAGACAACTGAACATTTCACTTTGCTAGCCAGGTGTCTAAGTTCTGATACTTCCCTACACATGGAATAAAGTACTCTGGCTTGTAAGCACTTGGATGCTTTACAGATAAACTCCTATATTTGACTATATCCAATTAAGAGCAGTGACATGCAGACCCCTATTTTCCCTTTTCAGGCCAGCTTTGATGGGCTTATGTGAATTTTCTACATAATTTTGCTCACCAGAACAGAACCAAAAATTAATACAATGCTTAAGAAGGGTATATATTTCTTAGCTTAGAAGATTAGGGTTGTTTTTTTCTGACTGCTACTGCTATTTATTTAAAGAGAAGTGCAACGTATCGATGTGTTTTTAGAATCATCCAGCTGGAGGTGTGGTTGATGCTTAAATCTTAAAGGAAATGGTATTCCTAATATATGAAATTAAAACAAAAAAGCCCAAAGCTTTTTGACAGCAAAGCTTTGTGTTCATTCCCAGGATCACAGAAACAGTACCAAACTCAGATGTTACCAGCAACAGTCAAATTACTGACCTTCATTAATGGGAAGCAGCACTATAGGTGGAGAGAAAAACACATGGAGAGTCTTCTTTGAGATTCCCTCACTGTAGGATCTGTTTATCTTTGGTTTCAGTTGCACCTCTAGTTTGCAAATCCACCAGAGAGGGGGTTTACTTACACAGCTTGGAACTCCAACTCTTCAGCATCATGTATTTACAATACCATATAAATTATTTACAAGAAGACAGCTATCTTTAGAGACATCCTTGATTAACCTCATGAATTTCTTCATCTAGAAACAGCTATCTTCAGGAATTAATGTGATTCTTTGACTTCATTAGAGCACCTATAAGATTTACAAACTTTTCCCTATTAGTTGTAAAGGACAATGCTATTTTCATAATAATGCAGGGTCCTAGCACTTGGATGGTAGGTAGGAAAATGGGATCCTGCTTGGCCATGGATGTCAGCCAGCACCAGGTCTGCACATTCACATTACTGGATGCAGTAATGCCACAGTCGCAGGGTGGTCTGCAGGCGCTCGACAACAGAAGTTGTCTCTTTATCAGGGGTTTTTATACTTTCTTCACTTAATGGCAAACTGATTTGCCCAGCACCAGTCACCTGTGAAGGATGATGGCTGTGTAGCACCAAGCACCATATTTCTGGATCATTTCACTGACACTGATATAGTATAAACTTATTTTTGTTTGCATGTAATTTAAACATGTCATAATTTTGTCAAACCTGACTCTCAGTAAATGATTTTTTTTTATTTTTACTGTCTAAAATACTGGTGTGGCAAGCACTTAAATAGCACAAAACCGGGAGTACTTTCTATTTCATGTTGTTCAATTATTGAAATAATTGACAATCACCAAAACATGTTCTTCTGTGAGTATTAGACAAAAAAATGTAAATGGTTTGAAAAATCTCTCAGGTCTTAAGCAAGCAAATACTCTAAAACCAGTTTAATGCTATGCAGAGTATTAAGTTCTAAAAACTAAACGTGATATTTAAATTGTTTTACTAGATTGAGGTCTGATTTTTTTGGATAAATAAATTTTTGCATTAGATTATAAACATAGATTTTATGGTATATGATGTAGGTATGCCCTCCTACATAAATAAGGCTAAGCGATGACTTAGACTTCATAAATTTATCTGTCCAGGTCTGAATGCATGTATCTTTTTTCACATATATTTGGCATGTTTAAAGCTGTTAAACTGATTTTAGAACCTAATATTTGGAAGATGTCCTTAACAATAATTGTATCTAATATGTTTGTCTGAAGGCATTAAGAAATCTCACAGTCCTATAAGCTTAACAAATTCTGATGCAAGAAAAGAACAGAAAAGTGAATGTTGGGCTATCTCATACTGCTGAAGGAAACACAGTGGATTATTACAAGACTGTGGATATGATCAGCTTTTTCACTGCCATGTGCTGATGTGTCCTAGATGAAGTATGAGGGAAAAGAATCTCAAACAATCTGGTTATCATGTCTTCACTGCTTAAGGCTCTTGATACCAGCTACAAAATGGGGCTTCTTTGTGACACCTCAAGTCTTTAATCATCTTCAAATAGGCAAGTGAGTGCTCCAGGATTTAAAAGACACATTTTTAATATTTTCTATAAATATTACAAGTCAACAAACAGCTGCATAAATAGATAGGCAGTTAGGACAGTAACATTTCATGACAGACATGAACAATACATTTTCCAGAAGATATTGGTGCAAATTTGAGCATAAGAAACACTTTTTTTCACAGAGGACTCTTTTCTTATTCCTGCAGTTAAGAATAAATTTGCCTGAAAAATGAATGCCAGTTGTCAGTGTTATTACACCATCTTGTGGATAACTAGTCTCATTGAGAATGTTGCTGTAAGAGCTAGCACAGTGCTCAATTGCTGGAAACAATTCCTACTCATACAATGCATGGAGTCTGTTTTATACGTATTAAGAGTCATTTCCAAAACTGCTTTTGAAATATAAAACCTTCAAATCTGAAAGAAGATGTACATAAATTAAGAATGATACTGATGTTTACATGTTGATTAAATATATCTTAGAGAGCATTTAAAATAGTGTGTTTGGAAGAAGCCAAAGCCATTGAGCATTTAACCATACTGGAATAATAACTCCAGATATAGAAAACTACTCATCTAATATGCTGTAAATATATTCTCATGATCTAGTAAGGTAACTACTGGCCCCTTGGGCTGGTCTTGGGTGCAGATCAGGATTGGAAATTAGATGCTACCTTTGAGGTCACCTGTTGTTCATCAGTACCGATGATGCTAACTATCTCTCTTCATAGATTAGACACTAAATACAACTTCCATCATCTGTGGTGCTTCCAAAACATTGTTCATACAAGTTTCAATCTTATTTCAGATCACTGGAAATTTACAAATATAATATTAAAATAATAATAATAACAATAATAATAATAGACTAAGTAGAAGCTATGGAAAAATTCTGGGATTTTCATATTCTTCATTTTTGTACATCCACGGTTAATGATCCCATTCTTCACAAATGTAAGCTACAGGCATTAGAAGGTGATCTGTTTTAATTTTAATGTCTCTGGGCCAGTTTCTCTGACCAGAATTATCCAGAAACATTACAGAGAAGACAAGAAAGATTAATCTGCATGCACGAAAATGGAAGTCCTTATCTTCTTCAATCATGTGCTGTTTCAGTGCTTCAAGATACACAAATTTTGATTCTTCATAATGAACCTTTTCACAATGAGGACAGTGAAGCACCTTGAGAAGCTGAGCATTCAATACAAACTTAGTGTAAAATTAATCTGAAGCTGTGTAAAGGTTACTATCTGCATGATTTAGCAATACCTCTATTTAGTACAACTATAGGGTCCAGAACAACAGAAAGTATAGCTTACTGAACTTCATTCTGTGTGTGCTGACTTTTTTGAACACTGTTTACTCTGCAGAGACACGCAAAGAACTTGAAAAGGTGTTTCAAGGTCCCACTGCTGTGATTACCTGCCATAAGCAATATACAAACTCCATTCGCACGGACACCCATAGCCTCTTTGTTACCATTGTGAAAGCAATTCATATGAAATATTAGAAATTACACAGAAAATAAGATCAATTTTTTCATATACCATCCATTGAACTAAAACCTTCTGAGCTAAATATTCTTCAAAATGCTCCTCCAACAGCCCTATAGCACATACATTTTAGAGGGCTGCTTCCTTTCCCTTGGAACCCTTCCCTTGCATTCTCTGCTGTTACTTCTGGCTAAAATGAAGATTGATCAATACTGTCAACCAGAAGAGAGAAAAAAGTTTAAAATGAGAAGAATCAATACTCACAACTTCTGTCTCCATAGTTTTGCAATATTTGCTGTATTTTATCATCTAGAAATATAAACAGACAAATCAACTGATACTTATTCTGTAATACAATACCTTGGCGTCTGTGATATCAGTGCATTGAGTTCAGTGTGCTTTGCTGCATTCTAATATTACAAAAAGAGATGCAGTATATATTTTTTTACTTTACTTGATTGCTATTTAGGCTTGCTTGGTCTCTAGAAGCTATATTGTTTGCTATTGTATTTTTATGGAAATAGATCTGTTCTTCTATTTGCATGTTTAAAACAACAACAGAGACAGAATAGACATTAGGATGTAATATCTTTTGATGATGTCCTACTGAGCAAGGAATCAATCAGGACAATTACTTGGATCATTTGGAAACAAGCACAAACAAGTGCAAGACTGTGGTATTGTGTGACTGAGTGTAGAATAAGTATGCCTCTTTCAAAAAAGGATTAGAACCTAAGTGTACCAAAGCAGAAAAAAGTCTGTAGAGAATAGTGATGCTATAATGTTATTTAATACAGTTTAAGCTGCCAGAATCAGGGAAAAAAGGCTGAAAACAAAGAAAAGCAAGTTTGGCCAATTAAATTGAACACATTCTCATTCAGCATATGTAACATAATGAATAAAATAACAAGGCTGTGATTCAGTAGTTTAAGGTTGTTTTCTAACATGCAAAGTATCTGATACAACACTGCTGTGACAACGTAAGTTCTGTTGCATATTTACTCCACAGGTAAGTACAGCAAAGGTTGCATCAAAATCATGCTTCATAACTTGCTGACATTTTAATTTACCTCATTTCGTACCTAGAAGAAATTAAGAATGAGACAAAATGTAAGCAAAAAAACGTATTTGAAAAAATAGCAAGACACTTAAAGCTGTTTCACTGGTTGACCAAACAGAAACACAGACAAATCTTTCAGCACAACATATAATCATATTTTTTTCCTGACAGAACAAATATGCAAAAGTTTATTTGATTAGACTGTTTTTCCTTGTTCCAGAATGAATATTTTATATCTTCCGCCTTTTCTCTTTCATGAAAGGATGAAGTGTAAACACTTACTAGCATTTTGTTACATATAAAGTCTATATCTCAAAATAAAAGTCAAAGTGGTTTACTAAAAAATTTCCAAAGGATACTCCAATACTCATTTTGCTGTTTTGGTTTGTCTGTAAGCAGTTTAATCCTCTTATTCCATGTGCACTAATAGATGGGCACCCAGCACTATTTGTTCTTGCTTGTTCCAAGTGTTTTTACCGTAAAACCATCATAATCCCATTGTTTACAGCTTTTCACAATTTCCATTTTCTGGCCTGGCTCTTTCTTGAGTCTGGCAAAGACTGTCCTGTGTAGTCCCCTGGGGACAAAATTTTGCATATTCTCTGGGAAGACCTGGCAGATTTTAACAGCTTATCTGTTTACTAATTCTGTCTCTGAACAATAGACGGACTGTGCGTGCCTTCATGCACTGAGCAGCTGGGCATGACCAATCACTTTCATGAGTGCACCTGCAACAACGAGACAAGATAGGGGTAGATGAGAAGAGTTTGGGAGCTGGGTGGTAGTTGACATAAGAAAGCCAACAGGAGCATGCCAGCCTCCTGAGTCTGCGGGGAAATCAGAATACCTAAGCTGCACTGTTGCTCTGCTATCACAGTGGTGGAAGCACTGGCAAAGTGTACTGAAACAGTCTTTAAAGTTGTTCAATATTCAAATGAATTACAGAGGAAATAATTTTATTTTGTTAATTCAAGTGGCGGAATCTGTTCTCATTCTCCTGCCAAATAACGTTGGTATCATTGTGAGAATGTGCCACAGAATTTCTAATTTCTTCTTTAATATTAAATTACACTTGCTAATCAAGAGATCAATAAAAAAGTATTTATCTGCAAAAGTTATTTGACCTTATTATGCTTTCACAAAGTTTTGCATTGGTAGTGCTTTTAGAATGACTCTTTTTATGGAGTAAAGACAATGAATAAGCTAGGTTTCATTGGTTCCACTCGTTTAATTTTCCCAGAAAATTAAAAGACAGACACTTAATGGACTAGCTAACTAGAAACTATTAAGACATCCAATATAGTCCTGGAGAACCAGAACTGTATCTTTTAATTTCATATCTATTGTTGTACAAATATCCTCCAAAGAAGTTCTCAGATATGATCTTTCTTTATTTCAGTGTCTTACTTGTTCTGGTTTTAAAAAAGGCTAAGCATGTCACAACTGCAACTGAGAATTGTAGAAACTGCTTTTAAAAAAGTCTAAAATATCCTGCCTAGTCATTTAAAGTTGAGCACTGGGAATGACTATGTGCTTTCTCAACCTTAGGTGTGGTGACAAGATGTTCATAAAGGATGTGCTCCTAAATGAGAATAAGCAGTCTTCCATATTCCTGATATTTTGATACATGTAATTAATCTTAGTCGACAAGGACAAGACTTATAAATAATATAGAAAAACCTTAGGAAATTAGTTATTCTTCTTTCTGATACCTCCTAAAAAAAAAAAAACCACAAGATAAAATGAAACAGTAGATACCTGCTTTTTACATAAACATCCTCTATCCAGTGTTATGAATGAACTAAAAATTCTGCAATGGTATTGTAATAATATAATTAAGTGTCTCTTAAGAAAAATGAACTTTAGGAGACAGCTTGAACTCTGCTTTAACTCTGTCATTTCCTAAATTCTGGCATTGTGACTATGCAAGTTTAATTTTTTAAAGTGCTGGAGAAGAGGAGAAGAGGGAATTGCAGTTACAAGGCAATGCAGTGATTAATGGGACTGGTAGTGAGCACCTAATTTCTGTGTGCCAAAACACTCTAAATTATATCCTATGTATCAATCAGTGCCAATACAACAAAAACAGAGAGTTAGATTCTGTACACATCGGGATGAAGCATAGGAGAATCAACAAAGAATGAAGATCTGATCTTACTGCTCTTTTTTATTGTATTCTGTATATAGGCTTAATTGTAAGTTAAGAACTTAAGGTGTTAAGATAGGAGTAACTATTAGTTCACTTTCATGAGTATTAGAAGTTCAGTCTATAATCAACTGTAACATAGTACATATGATTTAACATAACATTTTAGAGGCACTTTGAGGGATGGGAAACTTTATGGAACATTAATCTGCAGTGAATGTTATTTACAAGAACATTTTCCCTGCAAAGGTGAAGGAACTACTTTTCTAAGTTAAGCATTTAAGTTGGCTTTACCAGACAGTCTGTTCAAACTGCTGTCATGTACAGGTAAACATATGCCAAGGTTAAGTATCTTAGTGGCCTGGAAGGAATTGTTATTACTCTTCGTTTAAGATCATCCAGTATTTCTTTTCACTTTTGAAAAAAAAAAAAAACAAACTACAAAACAACAGTCTAATCACTATAACAGGACTGCTTTACCATATTTGTGACTGATCAATAGGAAGCAAATAAATTCTGAAAGCTTTCTAAAACCATGTAACCTAGTGCAAATGTTTAACAGGAAACTGGGTGAGAAATTCAATATTTGTTCACCTGTTGTATTGACTTCAAATCATTTTCTGTTAAATGATGTATGAACTAAGCCATGGAATTTTCTCCCAGTTCCAGATGCAGCAGCCTGTTAGATGAGAAAGACAGGAAAATAATTTGCACTTCCACAATAACAGTCATAAAAAAGAAATTAAGTGTGCCCCAAGACATGTATGCAATGTATCAATATTCTTTTTTAACATTTTTCTCAAACAACCTGAAATACTTCATCTCCTACTGTTTTCTGTATATAGGCAATACCTTGCATTGAGGCATATGAAATACAAAACAGTCAACTCTCCATTCAGAGACCAGTAAAATGAAGAAAGGAGTCACTAGCAAAACCAAATATGTTCTGCTCTGAAAAAGGCAAAATTATTTCTCCATCACTTCCTAAAATAATGCCACTATGCTCTCCTTGTCTCTTTTATCATCTCATAATACTTTTGGTCACCATTCTGTTCTGTAATGTTGGGACACTAAACACAAAAGAATCAGCAAGGGTCTTTAGATAACACAGGCAATAACAGTACACAAAATTTTTCTTAACATATTCTGGTTTTTTTCTAATCCAATACCTTTGCCACAACGTTCTCACTTTCCAGAATTTAATTATCAAGAAATAACAGGGAGAAAATTATTTTTTAACTGCTGAATCGGAGTTGCATTTTCCACAAGGGTAATTGTTTCTGTTACTTGCCCTTATTTCTGTGGAGAGCATTGCTCGTCTCATGTCTCTTAACTCTTTTTTCCTTCTACCATTTTGTTTTATTCCATTCATGTTACATTGTTCTTCCTCTCACATCTGTTTTCTATTCTGAGTTCATTTGATTGCATTCCTTTGGGAATCTGGTGAGTACAATTGTTTTAAAAATGAAGCAAACACTTCTGGCAGTTTTTTCCCATTTCTTTAGAAATTTTGACTTCTTTTCAAACCATCTTCTAGCTGAAAATACTGAGAGGAATGACAGTTCCAACAAGAAATCTTTCATGTTACTTTTTTTTTTAATAAAAACACTTCTTATAAGGCAAGACATATAACTTTTCTTATAGATTCCTCTGATTTCTTAAACTAGGAGCATATTGGAACTGAAAGTTATTGGACACACTGAATGTATAGCACTTTATTTTTCAAGACAGAAAAGGAGATTCTCTGTCTGAACTGAACTGAACTGAACTGGCTTGAAAAAGTTTGGTCAGGCCAAGGTAAATGCTACAGTGTGTTGATTGTATACCATATCTAAACCACCCCTTCACAAAAACATCATTTGGAAACAATGAAAGACAAAATCCAGCACAGCTTTTTCAAGATATTAGTTATGCTGCATGTGAGATGCCAATTCAACAGAATATACCACTGCAGCAGCAAAAGGATTGAGCAGTCATTGCAATAATGGGATAGTGCATTCAAGCACAGTTTAGTTTACACAATTGCCCAATATAATCATTCAGTGTATCCTTCAGAAAATATCAAACATACCTTTTTCTCAAAATAGGGGCATTCATCAAAGACAATGGCATTACCAGTCTGAAGGTCAAGCATAACCATATCTGAGCATTCTCCTTGGTGCACACATTGCAGTTTACCCCACATGTAGAAAAGAAAAAGTGGGTCAAGAGAAAAGGGAGAATTCAAGCAGCACACTCAGAGATATTTAAGAGCCTGATTTTTGGAACTGGGAAATTATGCACTAGAGACATAACTTTGGCAAGAGTCATGCCTACCAAAGCAGAGCAGTGTCGTAAGAAGTTTATTGAAGTCAGAATCATGGAGTTACACTCACTAATGATCTTTATGATCTTGCTGCTTACTTAATTTCTCCATGTTCTCTTGCCTTTCTAGACTTTCTGGGATATTTTTGTATTTAGATTAGACACTCTCTGTGGGTGTCACATTCTCCGAGTTCAATTTGTCATACTTGAGCTTCCAGTCAATCTAATAATATGTAGTGATACTGTCTGGGCAGGCTATTGGAGAAGAGAGTAGGGGTATGAAAAATAGCCATGAGTGGGTCCTCCGCAATAGTAGCAAAATTTTCAGTTTTATTGCTTTTTAGAACAGGAAAATATTCCAGAAAAATAATAATACAGTCACATATTCAATGCAAGCTATATCTCAGAAGAATCTCATTGGGTAAAGCTTTGACTATGGCTCAGCATTTAGACCTCTCTGAAACAGAATTTAGGAAATAAAGTCTAGCCTCTTGCATAGGCAAAGAAAGAACATAAATAAAAAGATACAGAAGGAAAAGGCATCCCTCTCATACACTTTGGAATGAGAAGAACATTTCAAAGATAAAGGTACTGTGATACTTTCACTTACATTCTTTATCTCATAATCATGATCAGACACACAATGTTCTTTATTACATAACTTCTTTCTTATAAAAAAAAGTAAGTATACAATTTCCAACACACATCTACCAGTGTGTTAAATTCAGATGACATACAGAAATGCTTTGTTGTGTACACGTATCTCAACTTTATTTTAAAGGGACATTAAAGATAATTTTCAAATTAACTACAGTGTTAAAGGTATGGATAAATATACTGCCCTAACAAAAAGATTGTCTTTCCAGGGAAACATGTAATGCATTCTCTCTACACATTATAAAGAAAAACCTTTAATCAATAGCAAAACTGCATGTGCAGGTCAGTGTTCTACGCACAGAGTCTCATACGTGTTTGGTTTACTGTGCTAGTGTAAGATTTACAACAGAAAGTTTAAACTTTGTGAACGTTATGCATGTGTTTAGATCTTAGATGTAACAAGCTTCCCGTGTACGTGCTGCCATATCCATGTACCTGAAAAGGCTTTCATAAAAAGTTAGGATGCATACTATTATAATCAGTCAGGAACAAAGAGCACTTTTCTGCTTCCCTGTATGAACCTATGCAGACTAATTACAATCCAGAAAATGCAGTAGGAAATCATCTTAAATACCTGCATAAGAGATTTCATCAACTCACTGACTGCAGTTACAACATATGCTCCCAGAATGCTTTCAAATTACATAGGTAAAGAATAATAAACATTTTTCAGTTCATGAAAACAGCGAGCATTGCACGGCATTGCCTTTTAAAAGTAAGAGCTTCTGTGTCTTTACAGAAAATCTAACTCACCCCAAACCTTTTTCAAAAGTTCTTATATAATCCATGTCTTGAAACCGTCTTCAGAATGCACCCCCCTGCCTATAATACAGAAGACTGAGTTTTGAGTATTTCCTTTTGCCCTCTCTCTAGCTCTAATTATACTGCTGGAATAGCTACAGCAAGAGTTTCTATGAGAAAGAGATGCTAGTTAAAGAATTTCATACAGATTTACCCATATTTTGCTGCAAATTTCCTTGCAAAATGACAGAGTAGGCTTTCAATAGCCTATTTCAGCAAGGGCTCTGCCAGCCACCAACTGCCTTCAACAACAGCCTGAGAGCACTTGCTTTATTCTCATTACCATTACGCACACAGAGGTGAATGTGGCATTTCTGAATCAGGCACTTATTTTAAAAGTATGCCTCTTCACCTTCTTGTTTCTTGTGCATTGACTGAAATAAAGGGGGAAATGGTGATGAATAAAAAACCCAACTTACTTTATGTGTTGTTACAATGTAGAGGGCTTCACTAGTGACCTCCACTTAAAACTCCTTCAAACACACTTAGCTGGGGTTAATTGGCATGGAGAGACTCAAATGAGCTCTTTCAAACTTTAGAAATTAATAAAGAAACCTCAGTGCATTCAGAGGCTCATTGAAATGATGAAAGCATTTTGTAATGGCTCTGAGAATGAGAAAACCAGCTTCTTATACACCAACAGTAGAATAGCAGCTGTCCTCAACTTCTGACAAGAAGGTAATGGTGAGGGAGGCTCTGCGACATCCAGTACAGTGCGGAGCCATGAGAAGGAGAGTTCTTTGACATCTAGAAGAAACTATAGCAAGGCAGGAGGGAAGTTAAAGTCCAAACTGAGTTTAACAGGCTTTAGTTAAATTACCTTCAAGGGATCATGATCCAGGCCTGTTTGCAAATATTTGATTCTTTTCCACTTCTGCACAGGTCCAGTAAAGCACAGAGTTGGAAAATGTATAACCTGACCAGCTGGGAAACATTGTGTAAAATCCCTTAGAAAGAAAGAGCAGGACACAGTATGAAAAGATTTTCCCTAATGGTACCGTGGACACAAAAAAAACCATCGTATATTATTTAGATGATATCTTGGTTTGTTAAAACTTAAAACCAGGGGTGGTATTCTGTCCAAAAAACATGCAGATCTTGTTGGCACGCCACTTCAACCCACTTGAAAATCTGCTATGCTCAATGAACTACGTGTACTATACTGACTATACTTAGCCATACATGCAACTGATCCATGCCAGAAAAGTTAGTCTATTACTGTGCCTACTATAAATATTGCAAGCAAATTTTGCCACTTATTTATTCTTTTTTACCATATGATTTCTGATCATAACCGTAGAACTATTTCAGTTACCTTGTGTATCTTAGCATATTTAGAAATGGAGAGATAACCCTATTTTTATTGGTGTTAGCATGTTTCTAAGAGAAACAAAAGAAACAAAATTAAGTGACCAGGAAAACTATTAAAGTTACTTGAGAAAGTAAATAAACAAAAGCCACTCTGCAGCTCAACAGAAATACATGATCAATAATGAAAAGAGGAGAGAAAAAACACCACTAATTGATTCTGTGCACAGTAGACATTATAGGAAATGTAGTTATGATAGTAGAAGACTTAGGTAGAAGACTTAGATTCATAACATAGGCAAAACCCAAACAAGCACATACATTAAATCATTTAATGTAATCTGACACATGATTCTTAGGTGTACCAATTAACTGGGGCTGAGGCAGAGGAGCACACAAAGTTGACTGGTTTTGATCAATATAACACCAGAGCTCGATGAAGATGGAATGTATCTGTCAACTCTGCTGATACTGGGCTATTAGCACTTCCTCAGTATCCTAATGAGAGTAATCAACTCATAAGTAAGCCATGAGTTAAACAAAACGAGCAGCTGATACTGAGCTCACATCAGGAAGTGACATAAAAGAACTAAAATGAAATGCATTGACCTTCACAGAGTTTGATAAGGAGAGCTATTAATTTTTCAACTTAACAAGAATTAGATAAGTAACTACATTATGAACTGTACATATGTGAATTCTCCACTGAATTGCCTCCATAGCAGAGTTCAAATCTCATATTTATATCTTGCTATTGTTATGAATTTCAGCTACAATAAGGTCACTCACTACCGTCTATACAAAATGCTAAGCACAATGAACCTTTTTAGATATGGCACATAAAAACGAGAGAAAATGTAAACCATAAAAAACCTACTAAAGATAAGGTGTTGGAATGTTGGGGTCAGTAAGACAGGAGAGCAGTAGCAACCATGCAACATAGTTGGTGACATCATGCAAAGTGAGAGTAGAAAACAGCTAACAGAAGTATCTGACATCTGTTGCGCAGATCAGAACAGCAAGGTGAATATCACCTGAAGATTCTGACAAGACTGTCTTCAAGCCTGGCACGAGCCACTGCTCCACACAGCATTTGGAGTCCAGTGTAGCAATTATTTGCTGGGGAAAGAAGAAAGAATTGCTAAGGCCTGCTAACTGATTTTCAAGTATATAAAAACATAACAAGTCCCACTCTGTCACTGGCAGAGCATTCTGTCAACTAGCTACGGTATGTAAAGAAAAACAGCTTTAAAAACATTTCTCAGATAACTTGTTAAGAAATGCTGTTACTGTGAAGAGAAGCTACTCTAGGTAGCTTTATTTCAAGAAGACTCAGAGGCTAAAGAAGGACACAGGAGAAATGTTTTTGCTTTGGATAATGGAGTGTGAAGACATGAATAGGCCCATTTTGCACGTGCAATTATATTATAACTTCTCCTGCACAGGAGCTGGTTCATTTTTTTTTCAGAGAGCCATTTACAAAATTAGAACATCATGTTCATACACAGAAAGATCCATGTTCACTGCAGGCAATGAGGCACATTATCAACCTGCAAATCTGTGCGTTACTCAGTCTGTTGAGATGTATAACAAATTACTTAGCGTGACATACAATAACTTTCTTGCAAACTGTATTGCAACAGAAAAGTTAAGATTTTTTTGTAAATGGACTATCTTTGTTGAATTCCACATACACCAAACAAATTAATAAAAATAATAAAAAAGTAAAATAAAAAAGAAGAAACTGGTCACAGCCTCCAGGAATAGTTTATAGCACACCATTCCCCTGGTGCTCCACAATTACTATATTGCATCTGCCAGGCTTTTCACAGGAAGATTAATTCAGCGTGTCATCAGTGCATTGTTACTATGTCAATTCACTTATCAAGACTTCCAGCAATCAGTTGTATCTTTCCTTCACAACAAAAGAGTGGGCCATGCCAGTAGATGAAAAACTACAAGTCAATGCATGCACGTGGGAGAAGAGCAAACTCCTTCCTGCCACATTTTTCACTGGTGAGATGGCATCAAGCTGTCTGCAAGTGTTAGGGTGGTTTTTTGGCTCCTACAGATGTGGAAATTCAATGTGCTTGTCCTGTTTCAGATTCATCTGTAAACATGACAGTATCTGAAATCCTGAATCTCCTTCTTGTGAAATCTCTGCTACTGGGAGGACACAGTTACAGTAAGGAGTCAGGAGACCAAATAGTTTACCAGAGAATCACAGAATCACAGAATAACCAGGTTGGAAGAGACCTACCGGATCATTGAGTCCAACCATTCCTATCAAACACTAAACCATGTCCCTCAGCGCCTTGTCCACCTGTCCCTTAAACACCTCAAGGGAAGGTGAATCAACCCCCTCCCTGGGCAGCCTCTGCCAGGGTCCAATGACCCTTTCCATGAAAAATTTTTTCCTAATGTCCAGCCTGAACCTCCCCTGGTGGAGCTTGAGGCCATTCCCTCTTGTCCTGTCCCCTGTCACTTGGGAGAAGAGCCCAGCTCCCTCCTCTCCACAAGTTCCTTTCAGGTAGTTGTAGAGAGCAATGAGGTCTCCCCTCAGCCTCCTCTTCTCCAGGCTAAACACCCCCAGCTCTCTCAGCCGTTCCTCATAAGGCCTGTTCTCCAGCCCTTTCACCAGCTTTGTTGCTCTTCTCTGGACTCGCTCCAGAGCCTCAACATCCTTCTTGTAGTGAGGGGCCCAGAACTGAACACAGAAAGATATCCTCTGTCTCTGACAGTCAGAAGTTCTCTTTCACCAGTGCAAAAGCCATGCTTCCATACATCTCTGCTAAGATGTTTCCCACCACGTTCTTCATGGTGAGACTTCCTCTCACTAGCTACCGAGCTTTGTTTCAGTAGACTCTTACATAAGGACAGAGCATGAACCAAGTGAGAATAGATCTTACAAGCACAAACCCCGTATTAGGGCTCTTCATTTGATTTCAGAAAGATTATGTTCATTTTATTAGAAAAACTTCTCTGTTAACATTGATTTAGACTTATACAGTTGGTGTGCATGTAACTGAACGAATTTAAAGCTGAGGAGGTGGCCAAATGTTTTTCGAAGTGCTGTTATTTCATGTGGCAGAGGGAAATGTTACTGTGTAAGCTGTCAGCTTAGATGCCCTATCGGTGTTGCCCTGATAAATGTGAGTTGAATACTTTATGATCAACTCTGTGCAACTAGAGCCAACTAGCTAACAAAAACAATAACATGAAGGCCATTCAGAGACTGAAGTGACATTTGCAGAAAGTTTTTCACTTGATTAAAGAAGACAAAATTTGAGATAAATAGGCATGACTAGAAGCACTGGATACTAAATTATTCTGTGTAGTTTTGTGATTAAAAAACATGAATTAGCTGATGCTAAAGGCTATGAACTGCTGAAGTTTTAATGTGGAAAGTTCTGCCTATTGCCATTAATAAGAATCGCCTTGACAAATACTTCTCTCTCACATGCTGCATGTGTCCATGTAATGATGCCCAGCAGGACATATGTAATAAGAAATTAACTGCAACTTCTTCTGAAATCTACTTTAATATATGCCAAGACTTCTCATAATTCTGACATTTACTTTCAGAAAAACCACACGGTGATGAACTGGGCCATGAAGTTCAGATTTGGGACTAACCTGTATTTTGAATTTACTATGTGGAGATACAACAAAGGCAAGATTCATTAAAATGGTTCATATACCCTAGTGGCAGAGCAATGATGCACAACAAAATCATGCATCACTTCTACCATTAACAATACATTAACAGTATAATTATCTGGGATAAAGAAGGCAATTACAATATCCAGTAATTGTTTGTAAATCTTAAAAATATGACCTTAAATTTTTTAACAGATACTGACAAAAAAATTCTCCTCCTTAAAATACTTTCAGCACTACGAAAGGAAAATCTAGTTTGCATATTTTAATTAAGAGTACCATGACAGTATTCTGCCCTTTGCTCATTTATTTTGTCTAAAATTATACAGCAAAGTTTTATACACCATAACTCTTCTGAAGTTTTGCATAAACAAATTCTTTAAAACATTTGTATATTGTAATACGAATTTCAACCAAGATTTCATTTAATTCATTTTGGTTCAGTGACGGTCTGCTTATCATCCAACCTTCAGTGCAATTTCAAGTAAATCATTACCCAGTCAAGAGTAAGCATCCGTTCCAACACAGACTCACAGAAACTACACAGTAACTTCTTTAATCTATATGCCACGCTATTGGGTTCCTGTGCAATTCTTGTGATCACTCACAACACTGACTACCTATTGAAAAAACTCTTACTAGTTATAGCAAAAGGTATATATAACCACTGAGCGTTAATTTTGAAAAAAAAAATCAGAGAACATTAATGTATTAGATTTTAAAACAAAGAAAAACACTCCTAAAAAGAATGCACCATCATCTATTTCCATTTAATTACAAGAGCATGACTCCAAAAAATAAGGTCATAAAAATGTAAGCCATTAATGTTTCTCTTGCCTTTTCTTTTAATCATTGATGTATTTGTTTTAAGAGCTCACAAAATCAAAATTTTCATCTTTTAGGCACATCCTGGTTGATGTGTTTGATTGATTGATTGATTGATTATGTTAAAAAAATAAACTTTTAAGTCCATTAATTGCAAATCTAGAAAGAAATTACTAAGCCCATTTCTTTTCAAAACTCAGAAATGGGTGCAGCTAGCTATATTTGTAGTTTTGAGATCAAATGTTTGGAAACTTGTGTTCCTTTGCCGCTTCATGTCAATTCCTTTGTATGTTGAAGTCAAAGGTGAAATAGATAATCTCATATGAACATAAAGGGATTTTCTAATCACTCAGATGCTACAAATAGCAATACAGATATATCTGCTTGTTTTTATTAAATATATTGACATATAATATTTTACATATTTTCCAAATAATAGAAAAATTTTATGTTAGGTAAACCATCCTGGAATCTTTATTAAAAAGCTTCTCACAACTGAAGTTAATAAAGCTTTAACATTTCTGAAAACAGCTTTTCTTCCCTTTAATTTTTAAGCATTTCTTATACCTGCCAAAACAGCATACAGGCACAAAATTATTTAAAGAAATATACTAATATAGAAACAGCTTACTTCACATTTTTGTTATCATACATCAAAAACTGGGAAAACTCTCTTAAGCTGCAGTATAGTAGTACGAACTGTGTCGTCACTATTAAAAGACTACCTTCTGCAGAGGGTAGAAAATGATAAATAGTGATTATACTTTAAATTTTTTTTTCTAGACATTAATTAGCTCATCTTTTATTTTACTGTAAGATGTCTCATCCCTATTGTTCTTTCCTTATTTATTACTTGAAAGTCTGACCTTTAGTTACATTTTTAAATTTAAAAAATGCATTGAACATGAATAATAAAAATACTGAGGAGGAGGTTAATTAATCACAGAAACAAATAAGACATAGCATAGATCAGCTTGTATCCAGTCCTGTGTGTACAGCAAGAAGATCTATTTTGGCAGGACTCTGGTTACCAGAGTAAGACAAATGGAAAAAATCACAACCGCTTCAGTGGGATCAAGTCTTTGTGTAAATTGACATCAAATCTTTATGGGGTTTTTGAAGTTATGCTAGAGAAATAATCCTTAAATTTATTCATGTTTAACGAAAGATTACTAAGAATTATTTAAGGAATAAAAATGTCCTCTTGAAGAGATTATAAGTGTTACCTAAAGGAATGCTCAGAAAAGTACTGTTCTTATTAGCTGCTTTCTGTCCAAGAAATCATTATAGCTCTGACATATCTATCAACAGCAAATGATTTCCCATTTATTCTCTCATGTGCCTGAAATTACTTGAAGTTTCACTGTTGCTCTGTTCACTCTTCTCTGCCATTGTGTATGTAACATTGTTCTCGAAGATCTGACATCAGAAAAAAATACCTTCAAGGTCTTCTATACTAGCCTTTGCACATATTTACAGGTTATTGATTTTAGTATTGGATGTAGTTTGGAAACATGCTACTGTTAAATTTGTCCCACATCATTTGTAATATCTTGATTATCTCCTATGTGTTTATAGCTTACTCAAAATAAATTTGTGTGGCAATCTAGTGCTCACACCCTTGTAAACTTGTCATTCCGTATCAGTATAACAAACACTGGTTGTGGTTGATACATTTAGAAGCAGACAATGTAGGAGTTTAATATCCAGCTTTAGACATCACTTGATGGATAAGAGTAGCTAACAGTTAAGAGAACTTTACCTCTTTTAAGAAAAATGAAAAATTATATAGTGAAATAGTAAAATATACTAAGAATAACAAATACAGTATGGGACAGAATGGCCAATAAAACACACTCCCCACTGCTGTCTCCCTTTAACTGTGGTTAAAGGTGACAATTCTTGCAGAGTTCTCAGTCTCAGAGCAAACCTGTTATCACCAAACAGCTTTTATATTCAGTGCTGAATGCTAGCATCTTAATTCATTAATTTACAAACTAATCCTTCATTCTATCACCTTTGCTGCCAACGCTAGAGCTATTTGAGGTTCTATTTGAGCTAATTGCTTTCTTCTTCAATGAAACTGGTTGTATACAATTTGACAGTTTGATCAGAGATCCAGTGATTTTTCAGCTAGAAATACCATGCCCATTGGGCTGCAAAAGCCCCAGTGGGCATGTTAGACATAGCTTGGCAGCTCTCCACATTGAGCATTACAAATTTTCAAGGGCTGTATGTATGCCTGTAGAAAATTATGTTTATGAGGGCGAGCCTGTAGCACACTCCTACCTCTGCTTAATCGCTCCATTCAGACGCTTCTGTCACCGCTTCTGCAACATGAAGCAATCAGTTGAAAGCTGCATGCATCTTTCAAAGCCATAAAAAAGTTAGAATAAACACCATTAATTCAATACAGGGCAGGATAAACTTTGGAAAACAAGAAAAGCAGTAGAATTTAATGTAAAGTAGAATCTAAGACTTCGTGTTGATAAAAATGGTAGTAACTACACTGAAAAATCTACAATTACAGCAGAGCACCCCAAGTATTTCATTTGTTGATAATACAAAAAATCTCCAGCCAGTCAGTCACAGAAATAACTTGTTAGTAGCACATAAACTTGTCTGAAGCAGGTTATTTAAAACTATATCTGCAGTTCTGAGCCCACAAAAACTTGCTATTTTTTCACTATTATACCATTTATATTCCTTTCTTCTAAAGAAGTTGGTATTTGAGGCAACAGACCAAAGCTCCCAGATCTGCACTGGAGAGGCAGCTCAGCTGTACTGACTGACGGTGTCCAGATCCACACCTTCCAGTGGGACCACTGAAGAAAATGTGAATACCTATAAAATGTGAGTTTGGATATGAACTTCTGACTCAAGATATCATTTTCAATTCATTGTCATTATGCAGCCTACCCCACCATTACACATGATTTATCTAGGCCTACTTCTAACCCTTCCAATCTTTTAATTTTTGGATCTAGTGTGATCCTATTTTGACTAATTTTTGAGCAGCACAACTTTATTAGCTTCAGAGAAATTGAATCTGATTTACAGTGACGCAGTTGTGTTAGAGTTAAACCAATGATTTCTACATGATCGTGGTCAATGTTAGTCTCATTTTGCAAAAAGCAGTCTTTTTCCCCCCATTTGCTGTCACTATGGCAACAACATCCCATGACTTGCTGTGACAGCATGTGCAGGGGTGAGAGCTGTGATGAAAACGAAGCCATAAAAATATTCCTCTTGGCAGCAAATTAAAACTGAAGTAAAGTCGTATTACTATTTTCTCTCCATACATCTATCTTTCCCATGCTATCTTTTCACCAGATTGTTAAAAATCCCTGGTTGCTGTTTCTAAACTGGGAGATGTGTGGAAAGTTTTTTGCTTTGGCACTTTTAAGATTGGAGAGTGCTGATGCAGAGTTCTCAGGGTAATAAATTCAGGATTTAGGATTTACCTTGGCTCTTTAAGGCAATATTTTATTACTTCTCATAATTACAGGAAAGGCCTGAGGGGACTTTGGGTGATATATGCAGCGTAAATATGAATATTGATTCAGTCAGTCAATCAGCCAGGCATTATTTTATATAGCATATCTACCTTTCAGTGTTCATCTTTGGCCACTGTAGATAAATAATGCAAAAGGAATTAGAGCCATAAATAAAGCTTCTGCACAGGAGGAATAGTACTGACAGAAGATCTAGTACGTAATAAACATGCACACGAGAGCAACTTATTAATAAGATAACTAGTATTCTAGCTTCTGCGCTAGTGCTCTCAATCGTGCTATGAAACAGATGCCAACCATGTTCCCTAGAGGCCAGCTATTAATTCCTTGGCTAAGCAGCAATATAAGCAACATTATTTTAATCACGCACTATTTCTCCTTTACTCTTTAACTATCCCACAGTGCTGAAATTGTAATGAAAAGAGATATGGATCTCAGCCAGACAGTCATTTGCAACCTAGTCAAGTGGATATAACTGCATGGAGACAGTCTTATTCATTTTATCATTTTCAGCAAATTAATGTTAAATACACCTGGTTTCTTAAAATTCGTCCTTTCACTCCTGTAAGTATATCTACTTCAAAGTGACCTTCTTATTTGTAGATTCACTAATTGGATATTGGATACAGCACATGCTGTACAGTGCTAATCCAGGAAAAGATTGAACTGCACTCTTAACTTTTTGAGTAATTCCACTCTTATTGAATCAAATATTAATCCTCAAGTAATTTGTGAGTGTATTGGCTAGGTTTGAAGTGAAATATATATATATGTGTGTGTTTTGATAGATAAGTTTTTACATTTGCACTGTTGCCTTGACCAATAATCAAAACTAAAAAGGAAAAAAAAACCCAAAACTATTGGCAATGGAATACCTGAAATTCGGTTAAGTTCTGAACACTACACTAAATGTTGTATAGTGAAAACAGAGGTCTACTACCACTTCATTTCTCAAAATAGCAGTCATATTCAGCAAAATACTATGTGTTGGGTTGACCCTGGTTGGCACGTAAGCTCCTATCCCATCAGATACTCACTTCCTCCTCAGCAAGATACAGGAGAGAACTGGAAACCCATAAGTAAGTTAAGGACACTTCAATAAGAGAAGGAAAAGAGAAGAAAGAAAAGAGAAAAAAAAAGTAAAAAACCAAAAGAGTGGAACAAACGGCACTCAACACCTCTCACAAGTAGGATGATGATCAATTAGTCCCCAAGCAATACCTACCTACACAAAGCCCATCTCCTCTCCAGTTTTAATGATGCTTATGTTTTAATATGGTACATAATATCCTTTTGGATATGTCAGGTCAGCTCTTCCAGCTGTGTCCCCTCTCAAACACTTGCCTATTCCCAAATTACTCACTGGTTGGGTAAAGTGAGGCACTGAGGAGGTCTCGAAACTGTGCCAGCCCTTCTCAGCAATAGCCAACCATCAGTGTTCTCAACACTCTTTTGGTAACAAATCCAAAACACAGTACCATAAGGACTGCTACGAAGAAAGTTAATTGGTAAACAAACAAACAAACAAACACACAAAAAAAGTCCAATTCACAATACACAGTATTAAAAGAAATTTTTAAAATAGGTTGTGATTGTTTATGCTTCAATACTGTTAGACAATTCTGCAAGTAAATCTGAGTCTGACCAATAATAAAGAGAAAGTATAAAGATGAGTCTGCACAAGGATCCAAATCCTAGTGTTTACACTGACTTCTCCCAAGCAGCATGTCTCCTCCCAAGTAACAAGTGATAGAATAAGAGGAAATGGCCTCAAGTTGCACCATGGGAGGTTTAGGCTGGATATTAGGAAAAAAATCTTTGCCAAAAGAGTGGTCAAGAATTAGAACAAGCAGCCCAGGGAAGTGGTGAAGTTACCATCCCTGAAGGTGTTCAATAAACATGTAAATGTGGCAATTCATGACATGGTTTAGTAGGCAAAGCGGAATTGGACTGACAGTTGGGCTGGATGATCTTAGAGGTCTTTTCCAACCTTAACGACTCCAAGAGTAGAATCATAGAATAATTTATGTTGTAAGGGACCTTAAAGATCATCTAGCTCTAAACTCCCTGCAATTAGCAGAGATGCAATTGGCAGACTGCCCAAGGCACATCCAACCTGGCCTTGAACACCTTCACGGACAGGGCATCCACAACTTCGCTGGGCAACTTGTTCCAGTGTCTCACCACTCTCATAGTGAAGAAATTCCTCATTATGTCTAGTTTAAATCTGCCCTTCTCCAGTTTATGCCCATTGCGCAGAGTCCTGTCATTAGGAGCTTTTGTAAACAGTCCCTGCCCAGCTCTCTTGTAGCCCCTTCAGGTACTGGAAGGTCACTATGAGGTCTCCTCGGAGTCTTCTCTTCTCCAGGCTGAACAACCCCAACTCTCTCAGCCTGTCCTTCTACAAGAGGTGCTCAGCATCTTTGTCACCTCCTCTGGACCCGTTCCAACAGCCCCATATCTTTACATTGTCCAGAACTGGACACAACACTCCAGATGAGGTCTCACAAGAGAGGAATAGAGGGGCAGAGTCACTTCCCTCAACCTGCTGGCCAAGCTTCTTTTGATGCAGCCCAGGATATGGTTGTGGCTTCTGGGCTGCAAACGCACATTGCCAGCTCATGTTGAGCTTCTCGTCGACCAGCACCCCCAAGTCCTTCTCCACAGGGCTGCTCTCCATCACATCATCCCCCATCTCATGTTGAAATCAGGGATTGCCCCGTCCCAGGTATAGGACCTTGCACTTGGCCTTGTTAAGCCTCATAAGGTTCTCACAGCCCCACTTCTCCAGCCTGTCCAGGTCCATCTGGATGACATCCCATCCTTCTACAGTGGCAACTGCATCTCTCAACTTGATGTCATCTGCAGACTTGCTGAGGGTGCACTCAATCTCGCTGTCAATATCATTAATGAAGATATTAAACAGCACCAGTCCCAGTATGGACCCTTGAGGGACACCACTTGTCATGGATATCCATCTGGATTTTGAGCCATTGACCACTGCTCTTTGAATATGACCATCCAAACAGTTTCTTATCCACTGAACTGTCCACTCACCAAATCCATATCTCTCCAATTTAGAGAGAAAGATATTGTGGGGGACTGTGTCAAAGGCTTTACAGAAGTCTAGATAGATCACATCCATTGGTTTTCCCATTTCCACTGCTGTGGTTACCCCATCACAGAAAGCCACTAAGTTGGTCATACAGGATTTGCCCCTGGTGAAGCCGTGCTGGCTGCCATTAATAACCTCCATGTCCTCCATGGGCTTTAGCAGAGCTTCTACGAGGATCTGTCCCATGACCTTCCCAGATACAGAGGTGAGGCTGACAGGTTGGTAGTTCTCTGGGTCGTCTTTTCTACCCTTTTACAAAATGGGGACAAAGTTACCCTTCTTCCAGTCACCAGGGACTTCTCCTGATTGCCATGACTTTTCAAATATCATGGAGAGTAGCTCAGCAACAACATCAGCCAATTCCCTCTGGACTCTGGGGTGCATCTCATCAAGTCCCATAGACTTATATATGTTCAGGTTCCTCAGGTGGTCATGATTCTATAATGAAGACTGATGACCCAGCAGTCTTTTTCTAGTCTTATTTCCCATGAATAGTACCCGTGCCACATACTGCTTATTTCAGTTGAAGTACTTACAAAGTTTTCTTCATATGATCAAGCCAGCAGAATTTTTCCAGCATGGGATCCAACATGAGATCCAAAACCAATTCTGAGAAATTATGTTTTCACCTGTACCACAGTCTGGAAAGAACTACTAGCAGCATATAGATCATTGAGCAGCCTCTGCTAAGTCAATGAGATCTGATCAACACTGTTACATATTAGCAGGCCACATAATATCTCCTCCAAATCAGATCTGAAGCACCCAAATAACATAACATTGTCTTCTTGTTTCCAATTTTCCATCTATTCAACCTCTTGGCAATAATAAATACTTTTAGAAAAATAGGAATTAATGACTAATCATTTAGTTGTTATTCTGTTTAGTAGACCTTTATGAAATTCTGAAATAGCAGCTGAATGAATAATGGAGTTCATTTAGAAAACAGCAATTTGCTAAATTATTTCAGAGTGGCATTTATCCAAACTATATTAGTGAAAAGCACATTATTGTATTACTTTTTCCTTTACAGTATACTGAAATGCAAAGTACTCTTTGGAGAGGTCAATAACACTACACTTTGTTCTCTTAAATTGATTTGATTCTGATTTGACAATTGCTTTCCACGCCTTAATAACTAAACCTATCCAACTGTATCATAGCAGGCAGGCTTTTAAGCTAGTGGTCTAAGGAATAGATTGTAAATATCTTCATATTTTCCATTCTACTACACACATATTGACAAATTCACAGCTGCTGAGATGTAAGGGTTTTTCAAGAAACATGTAGCAGAATTTCAGTGCCAATAGTAATTTTAATTCTTGTCGATTTATGTAACAATCTATAAAACTTTTACTTTATATAATATTTCATAAGTAGGGGAATAATTCTGGGAGCATTTCTGTTTACTTGCCAGAGCTGACCAAAGTGATACTGACCTCAAAATCCCCAGAGGACCCAAGTGTAGTCTCCAGTATTCTCAAAAAACAGCGCTGTTCCAACTGAACATAATTTGTCTCCTTTGTCTTTGCTTTTGAAAACTGACAAGTATATAACAAATTAATACCATTATTAGCATCATAACTCTACCAGGCTGACTGAACACTGAATAATGTAGGAATATCACGCATCAGGCTCATTTAAGTCCCCATTTAATAGATCCAGTCTGCTCAAGATCTATTTGCAGAGATTGTATAAACTTTTTGCAGTCTTTTACAAACCTCTCTTTACTCACATGTTGTTAGAGGTGAAATGTCAATATTTCTAATAGTCATTTAGAAGCATAAAACAAGGGAGAGGATGCAGGGGGGAGAATGCCACCATAGAAATATTGCTATATCCCTATCCTCCAGAATTCCAGCTACTTTGGAAAAATAGTTTCATGTTCTTTCACCTCAGTTATTTAAAATCTATAGAGACTTTTCAGAAATAATTAACATTCTTCAAGTAAGGCCAGTGAAAGCAGATGATGTTCAAAGATGCAGCCTAGAATTTCATATGATAATGCTGCAGGGCACCTCACTGAGCAGGAAGGCAGGCATCCCTCTTGGCAATGTGTTCCTGGAAGCTGACTCCAAATAACATAGCAAGTTTGTCAGACCCGTCTACACTCTCTCTTTTACCTATGATTCCTCACTCTTATATAAGCTCTGGCTTAAAGAATTTATCCTTCTTGTTGTTTTACCTTGCCTTTGTGCCTTACCAAAGCAAACAAAAATGGATGGGGTTTGTACGAGGGTCATTCTAGTTAGAAGGAAACTCAAGATCCTGTCAGCCTCCTCATTGCCCACCCTGCCGCTACACAGCCTGTTCACGTCTTCCACAGTTTCTTCCTCTGCAACTCAACCAGGACAACAATCTCCTTCAGAGAAGGATAGGCAACAGGTAATTCCTGAAGCCCAAGACCTGGAAAGCAACTTCCAGAGGTCCAGCTAGGTCAGTGCCTCTGATGTACCAGCACAAATCCTCTAACAGGTTCTGGGATCATGCTGGCACATCACCTCTGCATCACTGCACAGTGTCCAGCAGTCCTATGCTGTCTGAAGCAGTTTCTAGTGCCCTTTACATTCACTTTCACTGTTAAACTCACTATTAGCTGTTCCAGTTTGCTGGACTCCTGTTAACGAGAGAAATGCTCCCACACAGCCAGGCATCTGATAGTCTAAGGATGGAGACTTTCTCTAATTTGGAAGCAGGCAATCAGATAATGCCCAACAGAAGACATTAGATGTGGATTCCCCCAATCACAGTTAGAAGAAACTAAAAGCATAAGTCTAAATCCAAATGAAGAAATAGGTCTGGTGCCCACCTTGCCTCCATGTTTGACCTTTTGCATCCAGACCCCAAGAGGGCTCTACCCATCTATCCTCTCTTGTCTCCTTCCCCTCTTGCTCCTGGCCATCTCCCTTCCACCATCTCTGTAGCTAAGTTCACTACCTGGCAACTTAGCTGAATGGCAATTAAAAAAACTGACTTTGTTGACTACTTAGTGAAGGTGGGGATGGGAAGACGTGATTGGTATCAGAAGGAAGATAACAGTGAAGGCAAGAGGAGCATCACCTTGTGCTGTTAGATCTATCTTGTGGCATTATACTTGTAAGTCTTCTGTCTTCCTTGTTCTCCAAAGAGCAAGCATTTACATTTTTCAACTCACACCTAACAAAAACTGTGCTATTTTTTAACTATACCTGACCTGGCTGTTGGGGGAACAGCACGTATGAAGTAAGGAGGGTTAAACATTTGCTCCTTTTGCTCTGATCCTGGTTACAACCAAATCTATGTGTCCCATACAGAAAATATTGTCAATACTTTACCATGAGTCTGGTATGCTCATTTAGGAACACACAGCCTAAGGAGTTCTTCTGCAAGAAGTTATTCATGCTTCCTTGTTTCTGATACATAAGAAGAAATTACAGTTGAATTTGCCTTGTTCTACATTTGAGAGAGATTTATCTATGTGTGCTTAAACAAATTAAACAATGTGGGTGATGTACACCTTCCTAGTGAAATGTTTGCTTTGAAAAATGTGATTAACTAATCTGAATTCAACATTTATGCATTAGTCAACATTCAGTCATGGTGACTTATGATGATAATCAACTGTTAATACTCTTCAATGGCTATCTAAAAAACTACATTAAGGTGGCTTGACACAATACTGTTTGTGTAAATACATAATCAAAGAGCAGTAGACATTTCAAGAATGTGCAAAACAGCTTCAGCAGATAACTGGGACAATTATACCCTCAGCGAAAGACAAATTGAGAATATAATACAAATTATTTAATGCTGGTTTTGTGGAGGATTTTGGTATGTCAATTTGTGATGAACAAAAGAACCAAATACAACAATATTTCTCCTTCAGGCTGCATAAAATTACATATCAGTCTTAGAAATTTGATTCTTAACAACTCCTGCCTAGTGATGTGATTATTCCTGAAGCTGCAATTTTATTATTAAATCAGTGATTTTGCCAGATCGACACACATACAGCTTCTAATTAGATTCCAGTACAACTAAAATTTGTACAACCATAAACATTTGATAGATGAAATCAGGACAATATATTACTCTCCATAAACACAAGAATGTCAATGACCTGCAGTTTAAGAGTTGATATTGTCTATCCAAAATAACTGACTCAGGATGTTCCTTGCCAGCGAACACACTAATAGGCAGTATCTACTTATCAATCATATTTTAGTATTTGCATAAGCAGTCACCACTGTTTTAATTGACAAACACCACAGTGACACAGCAGTTCTATCATAGCTGGGAAAGGAATATCTGCCAATATATCAGCACAGTTTTACGGTATGAAAGGTTTTCTGAGGGAATACATATTCTCAGAATACATGGGACAAAGCACTGCAGTCATACTTGGGATCATAGCTGTAACTATTTGAGTAAATAGCATATCCACAGCTCTGATAATCACACCAATCTAAAATGTATAAATCATCTCAAGGACTAAAATTTTTCCAATATTTCGATATATAAATATAAATTGGGTGCAAAATGTACTGTTCTGCAAGATGAGAGGATACAAGCAGGACTCATTTCTCTAGAAATATGAGTTGAATGCACTGGTTTCATCAGCTGCTTACAAGAAATAAGGAAATTTGTTTCTAGTCACTTCTTTGTTTCCTTATTCTATCCTAATGGTATTACTTTGAAAGGTAAAGTTAAAATTCAGTCCTGTTCCACTGCAAACTACACTTTCATTCTTTCTAATCAACAGCAATAATATAACCTAACTGAGATGCACTTTAAAGCAAAACAGGTTTGCTGCAAGGTCTGCCTGCTGCAAAGTGACCATCCTGCAACAGAAAGTTAGTCAATACCTAAAATGAAATACAAACATATTCGCAGATCCACATCACTCCAGACCACTTTCCTGTAGTTCTAACTATGTATTTTTAGCAAACATTTAAAAAACTTCTGTATCTGTTGATGAGACAAACCTTAGAATTCACACAGATAATAAAAAACATTGCTTTACTGAGGCTTAATTTAGAGCAGAAGTATAATTAAATCTACTCAAAATTGAGCTAATAATGCTTTGTTCATATGAGGAGTTCCATTCAATTACACAATTGCAAGTTCCTATTTAAATCAGGTTTATTCAGCAGAGGGTTCTCTACAATGTCTAATGGGAATTATGGCTGCTGGAGCAGAAAAAGACCTGGGAGTTGAGTATGAAACGTGTGAACATGTGAGAACTGCAAATGGAAACTGAAGCAACTTGCAGAAACATCAATGATGAAAACTTACCAGTCCATATTTCAACAGAAACAGCTTGCACTCTACATTTCCCCTTGGGATATCTGTCTAAATTCACACGTGACATTAGTAAAGTGAAAAAAAACTGAAGACTTACCTGAATTTCTTCAGGTTGCGTTGTCACATCCAGGGTGAGGTGCAGAGCAGGCTCTACCCTCTTCCATGGATTCATGCTTATGGCTGGCCCCAGTGAGGTGCAGCCCTGTGACCTTGCGTCAGCCTGCTAGGAAAGAGCTGGGGGACCAGAACCTATGAGGAACCTCCCTGGGGCTTCCCTGACTTCACTCAGATGTATACCAGCTCATGTCCTTACCCTCTGCCTGCTTGTTCTCAACCTCGCAAGTTTCACCTTGTTGACCCCGACCCACTGTCTTGGCTTCAGAAAAGCCCATGGCTGAGGATGGTGTGGTGGTCATGGGTCCCTTGTGTCTCCGTCACTGTCCTGGCACCACGGTGCTCTCCTCACTAGGGTGCGGTGGGCTGTGTCCTTGTTGGTGCCAGCATCCTCATCCTTGTGGAGCTGCCTGCTATTTTGCTGCTTGATATCTGCATTCAAAGCAGATCTGGTCTTACATGTTCAAAAGCAGTTAGGCACAGATTTTTTATTTATGACTGTTAAAAATAAGACATCAGGATAAATACCAAAACCACATGCTGTGAGTACATGGATTTAAATTAATCTCTTATATGTCAACATCAAATACAGGCCTGCAGTCCACAGAAAAATTGTGCACAATTTCAATTAGTCCACACTTTCAGTATCTACAATAATAAGAATAGAAAAGGCCCCGGTGGCTCAGAAATTCAGCATGTTTGCTTAACTGGTTTTTAGCTGCCACTATAATGAAAGCCACTATAATAAAGCCACTATAATGAAATAAGTGAGGACTCAAAACCCAAAATAGTCACAGGAACTTCTTAAGCAAGCTGTGTAATTTTTCTATGGCACTGTCAAACTTAACTATACCTTTAACTCAAGATTGTTTTCCTTAATCTACACTATTCCAGAACTCAAAATCTGGCAAAATACCAAATGATAATGAGCCAGAATTATCTGTGTACTTCATGTACTCTCACTCAGTTCACATTTTCACTCATGAAACTCAGCTACTCAAACTGGATGAGCAACTATTTTCAGAATCATGATGTCACAGCTGGGCCAGGATACTAGATCTTGGAAGAAGAATATAAAAAGCTCAGTATCCTTGTAGGCAAAAAAGCTCCACAAATGCAATAAAGGTCAAATAATGCAAATGAGATGAATATCAATCATAATTTCACGAAGATTTAATTGAACATTGTACCACAAAATGTCACTACACTGTCACCCAAGAAAATTCCTGTCTGACTGGAAAAGAAGTTCGTATTTATCTCCTGCCTTGAACTATTAAAGCATTATAATAAGCTATGTAAATAGTAAAGAGACTGTTCAGCTTTATCAATTTTGGCAGCTAACCCCAGGAAACATTTGCTTCTATGATAATTGGTTGTTCTCATTACTTTGTTGTTTATACAGCTTTTTATCTTAATCAGCTCTCCTTGAGCTCTGCAAAGGTCTCACCTCCACAAAATATCAAATATATGACAGTATGTAGTCAGTATACAAGAAGAGTCTGCAGTGTTATGCCTAATTCAAACAGAGAGTTTTAATACGCTTCACTAGTCAATAGAGCTTATCTGTGGAGCTCCATAACTGCAATCTTTTTTGCTCTCTCCTCTCCTGCATCCAGTCTGCTTTTGTTTGATTCCTCAAGCTTCAGCATATTTTTTAATCTCTATGATTAAAACTCTTTGCTAGGTGTTGGCCTTCTTCTATAGCAATTGTACTGCCACTTGTGGAGGTTATTATTACCTTTGTTTCTCCTTTTTCAGTTTAAAAAGTCACCGTCAGAATCATCTTTCACACTTAAAAAAACACAGAATATCTTCAATTTTATCTGTTTATTGGCCTCCTATCTCTTGTGATACAATTTCTGACTTCTCATAAGCCTGTTACAGTCCTTAATTTCCTTTCCTGTTTGTTTTTCCCCGGTTACCTCACTATTTTACCAATTCTTCAGCGTTAACAGATTTGCGCACAGATAGCTGCTGCAACACCAGTACTAACCAACTGGAAAATGCCATTTCAGACAAGTGGGTGCAACAGTATATAAATGATCTATATTTGTCGGTGCATGACAACTGGCTATTAAAAACATTCTGCATATTTTAAATCTGCCAGATGGCAAATCTGTGCTTCAAACACCTAGAATAGTCAGCACGTTATCCTGTACCTTAGAAACTGAATGCACATCACCATGTTCATTGTTGTTCTGAGTTACATTGTCACTTCTCATGTCTTGTGTAAATTGCAAAATCTTTGGAACAGTAAACACAGACCCTACTCATGTTGATGAAAGTGCCATTTATAGTAGCCCTTCACAGATATGCTGACTGTGATTATTTACTATGGGCTTTTTTGAGGTCTTGAGAACTTATTAAATGTGTAGTGAGATAGAATGCCAAATTTAACACTCACTTCAATTGGCTTTAATCAGCATTTAATTCTCAATTTGGGTATAGATATGAAAGGGTTAAGCTGTTTTCTAACCTACCTACCTTTTGTATCTGAACCTCTGTAACTACTGATAAACAATGACTCGTTGCATAAATCTGTACAGTTTCACAAAATGTGAATTTAACCCACTAATGTTTTGCAGTCTTTTATTCAGGATGAATATTAAGAAAGTGGGAAAGTTATTCTGTCTTATGCTTTCCCTAGGTGATATTCTTACCATGACTCATTTTTTCTTACCTTCTAAAATTAAATCATAGTAAGCAAGGCTAAAATGTTAGTCTTTTATTCCAAAAGTGTACACATGTACTTTCTAAAAAATCCACCAGTTTCAAAAAGTATGTACGTTTACTGACATTTATGTTACTGTGTTTCAGCGTGCGTTCTTTATCATCTATGCTTTATTAACCATAAAGCCAGTATGGTTTCATCAAGTTTTCCCTCTGGGAAAAATTAGATTTAATACTGTAACCGTGTAATTTTTTACTACCTCCTTCAATTTAATTTAGATTTCACCTTGAATTGTTAACAACTCCTTCCTTTTACTCATTTGCACTTTAAATATAAGTTCATTGGCAATGGGATGTCATTTCTTAACTTCTACCTTTGTTCTTTCATTTTAACCCATTTCACTTGTTTGGGGTTTTGTTTGTTTGTTTGTATTTTTTACTTTGAAACTGTTTAATATTATTTTACAAAGTTCTATTTAGGTAGCAATTAATTTCTTGGCTCAGGTTCGACACAAACAGAGAAAGCTGGTGTTCCAGATTCAGTTTTCCCGTTAGCTACTGAGCGGCTGCTCCACATAATGGTCTTTCTTTTATTACTTCCCTTCAGAGTGAGAAAGCTCCATTTTAATGCAAAATAATGTTTGATTGTGTTTTAATAATACGTTTGCTTTTTGCAGTAGTCAGTTAAAAAAGATAATTCAAATTAATCAAAGTATAGAGGGGAAAACATCTAGTGGATTTACCTTCTATAGAAAGGTGTTCTTTGGAAGGAGTGATTCTTTCATTAGATTTTATACATGACAATAAAAGTAGAACAAAGGCTAAATTAATCTCTCAGTAAAGACTGTCAAGAAACATCTAAAAATAATCAGAATTTACCATTTCAAAATAAGAAGGAAAAGGCAACAGTTGCTTCACAGCTTAAGTGCATTCCCTGTGTAACACATGCAGAGTCTACTAACTCAGAGAAGACTAGATTACAGGATTTTTTTTTTTCTTACAAATTGCATGTAGATAGATGGAAAAAATAGAGCAGCAGGGAAGTTTAATTCTCTGTTATCCATGAGATCATCAGCTCTTTTTAAAAAGTAGTGTCTTACTCGGACTACTGGCAATGGTAATTAGCTAAAACTGACAAGGTACTCTCTATGACATATTATGACAGGAAAAAATTTGTATCATATCTCTACTTTGGCACTTCAACATATTATAATAAAAGAGCTACATGGCCCCAAAATTTCCTCTCTTTTAATGCTTTATAAGTCTATCATCTTTTCTAATGTATTACTATTTCTATATCATCAAATTGTTTATAGGAGTCTGTGTAGAAAAAGTTTTACATCTCCTAGCCACTGACTTGATGACATCTACCTCAATGCACAGCGACATAGGAGAGTTCTTCTTGATACGGCAGAAAAATCACGCAGCACAATTTCCTGTTTTTCTTGAAATACAAGAAATCTTTGACACTTCAGAAGAAGCACTCATTCTAAGTGTTGGGCTTTTGATTTATAATCTGTTTAGGAATTACAAAGTTCTGATTCTGCTTTTATTAGTCCTGCATTTTGGTGCATCTCTGAGAGAGGAAGCAAAAGAGTTTAGAAGCATGTTAAAACTGATTCAATACTTTTTAACTTGTGCTTGTTTGAAGCTACTAATGACACATCATCAGAAACAATAGAACCTGCCTAAACTTTACAGTAATGTCTCCTAGATGAAAGGATTTTTTTCAGGGAACCAGCACAAGCAGGCAGCCTAAGAGTAACTATAAGAGAGTATTGCATCTCTCTTAATTTTTTTTTAAATTGGTTCCTAACTATATAATTGGCTTTCTGACTTTGGTCATTATGCACCAGTGGAGGGGGAAGTGAAAAGTGGTCTTCAACAGTTGCCACAACCACGTAACTGTTCATGTGGAAGTCTTCAAAAGCTCCTGTAAGTTATTGTTACTCAGGCAACAGTTCAGAGTCCTTAGCTGAACTGAAAAGTTCTCCAACACAGGCAAAGAACAATCAAGCACTTGAGGAAGTTAATAAGACAAACAATGCTTAAGCTTTTTAAAACTCTGAGCCCATGGGGAGCTGTTCTTTGCTAGACTTTCTACAAATTCGACAGCTTTCTATGAAAATTCCCACTTAAAATCTTGATCAGTATAAAAAATTATATCATGTATCTGTAATGCTACAGTATGTAATATCTAAAAGCTTCCTTTGGATCTATACCATAGTCTAGCCCAATTCCAAAAGAATTGCTTTGGTGGTACTTGGATGTTCATTAAATGCACAGGAACAAAATAGAGGGCAATCTCCTTTTGCCACTTATTTTTCTTAACAATAAATCACAAACCCTAGGTTCTCTGAATAAAAAGACTATATTTGGCTAGCATCAGCAGTATATTTTTACGCAGACACTTCACAGGGCTGTCAGTTCCTAGGAGAAATTCTAGATGATACTCCTAAATTTCTTTCCCTAGCTCTGTTTTGCGGAATAAAACTCTATAACTCAATTAAGGGTTATAAATAGGTATGTGTTTATTTGCCAGCGGGTGCGAGGGGGTAATCCTCCTAACTCACACACCGTATTGTCTAACAAGCAGATAGTTATAGTTTAAAGACAGGCCTATTCATAAACGCCTATTATATATTCATGATCTTTCCCTGCTTCCTATTATAATTAGATTCTAGAAGCTTCTCCCATACTGGCACAGGCGGAGTGTCTCCTGATGGCTCTGGCCTGGGGTCTCAGGGATGAAGTAGCCTTCGTCTTCCTCATGAATGATCCCTGAACTCAATCTGCACGCAGGCGCAGTCTCATCCTGGTCCAGCTCCAGAACCGCAGAGCAGGATGCAGTCGGCTTTCTGCTGTTGCTCACATTCCAGCATTCCCTTGTCAGT
This sequence comes from Phaenicophaeus curvirostris, assembly GCF_032191515.1. Taxonomy (NCBI): domain Eukaryota; kingdom Metazoa; phylum Chordata; class Aves; order Cuculiformes; family Cuculidae; genus Phaenicophaeus; species Phaenicophaeus curvirostris. Next base: position 752,928 of record NC_091431.1, read on the forward strand.
GAATGTCTCTGAACGAGCTCCTTCCTTATCAACACCCAGGGTCTTAGAGGCCTTTACTAGCAAACAGTGCAAGTTCCTGTGAGCTCAGTTCAAGTTGGCTGCTGTTACATGAGAAAAACATTTTCATTCATTGTAGAAGGAACTGGAAAACAGAAAAGACCCTGGATGCAAAGGTACTGCATAATGTGGTTAAGTCAGCCTTTCCTTCCTTTGTTGACAACTGGAACACTGAAATGCCAACATGTAGTAGTCAAAAAAAAAAAAAAAAAGGCTGAGAGCTGATTGGTATCTCTCAAAGCAGTGTCTGCGTGAACCCTCTGGAGAAAACAGATGCTAACTTCCATTAACCTTCTTTCACCACCATTTGTGAATAACACACTGCTTTTATTCCTAACACAGATTTCACTTTCTGTGTTGTACCACAGAACAAACACAATTAAGTGTATTTGTTGTATCAGAGCAGTTCGTATCAGACTCGCAGTGTCAGAGTCCTTCTTGACAGTCCGTATGTGACCTAACAACGTACTGTAGCGAAACTTCAGCTTCACAGAATTTTAAGAAAACTTTTCAGTCATCTAGAAAAATATCCTATACATTTACGTGCCAAAATTCTTTAGAATGTTCTGACAATATTAATCAGCTTCTTGTTTTGTTTTTTTTTTAGGAAACTCCAGAGACATGTCAGTTTCACTAGGTCCCCTTAAGAAACAAGATGTTCCTAAAATGTTTTCACTGAATATTTGATGAGGTGGGAAATGGGTAGCACTGCATGTTCTTGTCAGTGAAACCTGGATAAGCTCTAGCAGAGAGCCACGTCCTAACAACTCTTTGGAGCATCTTGGCTCTTTTGAGGTAAGCACTCTCAAAAGACGGATTGCTGCCCACTGAGTCCTAGTAAGTGATTTTCCTGTGAAGGATGACTTAGATCAATAGACTGGTGGATCTATTTGCAGACTGTAATCTCTAAAACATCTCTTGGAACATGAGAATCTTCTACCAGTCCCTTTTTTTGCTACCTTTTTTCATCATAAAGTTTGCTAAAGTTTTTCCTGACAGAAAAAATGTAGAACAAAGGTAAGTGTACATTCACATTTCTGGTGGTGTAAAAACAAAACATTGTAGATCATCGTTGCCTGACCACAGTTTCAGGGAACAATAAATTTCTTTTTCCTTTTGGCATGTCCATTTCATAGTGAGGCCCAGATGGGGCAGGAAAATAAGGGAGAACAGAAAGTTCAAATATGAAACAGATGCTGGGAAAAATTGTTGAAACAATATTCAATGTCCCACCCACTATTTGTTTTAGCACCCTGAACACCCCAAGATCATGAAAATATAACAAAGCATATATTGTTACCATGATGGAAATTAATAACACATTAGCTTTTAAAAGTAACCTTATAAAGTAAAAGTACTGAAAACAGTATCCCATATTTAACTAATTATTTATGGTCTATTTAACTTATTATTTACATAATTACATAAGTTAACAGTACAAAACTTGGTAATACAATTTTGTAAGTTATTAGTGAATTATTCTGAAATTAAATTCATAGGCAAACACATAACTAAAATGAGAGTTAGCAATGAAATGCTAACTTTCCAGCAGCTCCAGCAGGAGCTTTTGTGATTGCCATGGTTTTCATACCTGCAGGCTAAACTAAATGCCACAATATTAAATCACTAATGACCATGAAGTTTTTTCTGAACTGAAAGCCCTATTTTATTTCAAAAGTCACAACGCAGACTGATTCAGCTACGGCTATTCATACACCCTTTTCACTTCCACAGGCAAGCTAACTGCACTTTTTAGTCATATTAACAGTGACATCTCCAGGGAGGATCTCAGAGCATGTATAGCGAGACAGCTTTTCTATCCCACTGTTTTTTCTATCATACTAGTACCTCCTGCTCCATACAATACATGAGTTCAGGAAGAGAATATGCCTCATGGAATATTTGCTCCTTCATTTTTTTGCCCTGCAACAGGTCTCTGTTATATTATGTTGCATCCAGGTGACTGTGGGTGGTTGGTTAGCCTGTCTATGGGGTTTTCAAGGGCACTTTGCGCAGTTTTATTTTTCTGAACAGAATGCCACCTCAGTCCTATTACTGCTTACTATCATATCTTGTAAAGAAGTCAAAAGGAAAAACTTACATTGGTTGAGCTATATTTGCGTTTATACCTGATTGCTTCATAGGAATATTCATATATTTATTATACTGTTTGAGCTGTATTAGCATGTCTTTCTCACTACTTCATAAATTACAAAGCTTGAGTTTTGCTGCCATTTCTGTAGTAGTGAGGAGGCCTTTTCTAAGAGTTCAAACATTTGAGTGATTGTTAAACTCCACTCTCTAACATCAATGGCTGTAATTTGATGATGCAATTTTACTTTCATCTTATCGTATTTTGTGCCACAAATCATATTTTATGTGCCACAAATCACAGCAACAATTTGTAATGGCAGCTCTCCTACAGAAGGATGCTGTAATAATCATCGTGTTATCGAGCAATCTGGAGTGAATCAACAGTAACATTACTATTAGCACAATTCTGCTTCTCACATTTCTTGTTCTGTTGGGAACTAGAGATTACATACATGAGGCGATGTTTATGTCTAAACTTGGCTGTGGGTTATAGACAGAACAATCAATTTTATATATTTGAGAAAAATCCCAAAGTTCTAACTCCAATTTATATTTACTGATAAAGAGGTGAATATTAAAGTAACCTTTAGACAAACCGTGGTGGACTCTATTTTAAAGAAAATTTTATATTTCCAAGGAGGCATAGGATTGAAGGGTGAACATACAACACTGGTTTCTACCAATAAACAAAGTCTAGAAGAAAGAAAGCATTTTTACAATTAAGTCCCTCCCCATTCATAAAAACTGTGAAATACATCCATACAGTCAAGATCACATCTAAGCATTATATTACAGGTACATATGTATTTTCTATTTATGTGATATATATCTACTATATATGCCATGCATGTATACTATACACAAAGATTACATATTCTAAACAAATCATAGCCTAAATTTTGGAAGAACAGATATTAAACTTTTAATACTAGAGAATATTTACTCTCAAAACAAAGTAAAAACCCCTAATTGGTTTCTCGTAACTTTAAGTAATATCAAGGATCTTGTGGTTGAATTCAACTTTCAAAAAATTGTTCATACATTTTTAATTTACTTGGATATTTACTCAGGTATTAAACACAGTTAAGAGAAAAAACTGTAGGGCAGTAACACCAGCTAACAACACACAAGTGTTATGAGATTTGTTATCTTGGAAAAGGGATTTCTCATGACCTGAACTCTCTGCATCTCATCCTCCCTGCCAAGATTTCCCTTGTAGACAGAAAAAAAAAATTCTCTTGAACACTGTGAACTTTCAGAAAAATAGTGTGAACTTTTAGAAAGCTGTCCCTCCTAGCAATGCTGAGTCCTTGAATAACTCCAGCCATAGCTTAATTTATTTCTTATAGATGAAAATAAAAGGATTTCAGCATCGGCACAACAAAAGGTAGTATACACATACTTATAAACAACTAGAAGTCTTCTTTGATCCATAAATACGTCTCAAAGGTGTTTCAGGTTTTGGTTGTAGAAGACAGTCTATTTATTTCTTATTGGGCAAAATCTTAAGAACAGCTGTACTACATGATTAGATCTGACTTTTGAGTGATGTCTGAAGGCATTGCTTGGTGATATTAAGAGATGAAGAATTTCTCCTTCCCTCTCCATCTTAATTAGTAGTTATATAACATAAAGTTAGAAATAGCAGCTTTACATTTTTCCTTGAAAGACAAAGAAAACACATACTCTTCCAATGCATATGGTGTGCCCCACAGCCACATTGTGTGCTTGTTTTTACAGGCTCTTATTCCTTCCATGCAGAATTACCACACATCAGATACGTGACATAACAGCTGCTCACCATATTTCTACAAGCGCTTTCATGGATTTGTATGCCCAAAGAAGACAAAATTTGACCAGTATCACTTTGAAATTATTATAAACTACTTTCTCTCTGCTGACTTAAGCAGACTGAAAATCCATTCTATCAAAGTATCAATAAATATGCTACGAAATTTACCTGAACATACACGTAAATGAACACCTGTGGGTCTGGGGCCTCCTACTGAATAACAGAGAATAAAAAACTCTGTAGGATTTCTTCATCTAGAAGCAATACCTTTATTGCAAATTGGCCTCCTGAGAGTCATCTAAAATAATCATTTTGCAAGATTTGTGCATTTTTTCAGCTTTCAAACAATTAGGGGAAGTACTGACTTCTGCTGCCAGTACAATCATTCCTCAACTGACTGAACATGTTCAAAATGCATTTAACGGTTCTTGCCTTGAACTGACACACATAACAATGAAAGAGATTTATTTACAGAGGCTCTAAACGATACGCTGCAGTGACGAGCAAACATTAACAAATTATGTGCTGACATATCCAGCTATAACCAACTCAGATCTATTAGGAAAAAAATAGTGTTAAACTTACTCATTTCAGGAAGAAAAATGGAGGAATAGAAATTACAATTCAGAAAACAAGGGGGAAGAGATTGTATCGTTCACTTAAAGGCCAGTGGTTGGGTCTATTTCTACATTATCCTTCACCACAAGCACCAGAGCATCCATTCCTTATGATACTATTCTAAAAATCATATTTAGAGTATATGCCAATGTAGATTTTTTTCTTTTTGAAGTTGATCCATAAACAATTTTATTGGGTTGCAGAGACAGAGAAAGTGTAAGAGTCCTAAAGAATACCAAAACACGGACTCTACACCTTTATGTACTGAACAGCAAATTTGTATAGCTTCAGAAGGCAGATATGTGATTGATTCATAGAATAATAGCTTAGAAGTTCATACACAAGAACTACAAGGCCAAATCAACTGAAACTGCAGCCCCTAGTGCATGTCAAAATGGAAAATTAAGTTCCTATAACAGCCTAGATGAAAATATTCAAATGAATGGAATATTGATGTTATTAATATTGATATTACATATTAATATACAATACGTCATTGAAGAGTAGCCATGAACAGGCTGAACGCTTGTAGGTTCAGAATAAAAGACTGAGGAACCAACTGGAACCTTGCAGTTGGTGTATACTACAGGCCACCTGATCAAGGAGAGCCAACCGATGAAGTCTTCTTCCTCTAGTCACAAGAGGCTTCACACTTGCAAGCTCTCATCAATTCAGGGACTTCAAGCACCCCAACATATGCTGGAAAAGTAGCATGGCAAGCTGCAGACAATCCAGGAGACTCCTGGAGTCTATTGAATATAATTTCTAAGTCCAGCTGATAGAGACCCCACTCGAGGGGATGCAATACTGAAACTAATGGTCACTAACCCATCAGTGACATTAGGAGTGGAGGCAGCCTGGTCTGCAGTGATCATGCACTGGTGGAGACCAAGGTCCTGAGGGATACGGGGCAAGTGAGGAGTATAGTCAGGACACTAAATTTCAGGAAAGCAGACTTTCAGATCTTCAGGGAGTTAGTCAGTAGGACTCCCTGGGACATGGTCCTCGGGGACAAGGCAGCAGAGCGGGGCTGGCAAATATTTAAGGATGCTTTCCATAAAGCACAAGATTGCTCAGTCTTCAGATGTAGGAAATCAGGCAGGGAAGGGAAGAGACCAGAGTGCTGAGTCAAGACCTGCTAGTCAAACTCAAGAATAAGAGGGACCTCCCCAGGCAGTGCAAGAAGAGACAGGTAACCTGGGAAGTATATAGGGACGCTGGCTGGTTGTGTAGGGATGAGGTCAGGAAGACCAAGGTGCAGCTGGAGTGGAACTTGGCAAGGGAAGTGAAGACTAACAAGAAGGGCTTCCACAGGTACATCAGCCAGAAAAGGAAGGTCAAAGAGAACATACCCTAACTGATGGCTGGAAATGGTGACCTAGTATCAACAGATGGGGAGAAGGCCAAGGTACTCAAAAACTTTTTGCCTCAGTCTTCACTGAAACTGCTCTCCTTACCCCTCCTGGGTCATGGGACAACATGATGGTGACTACGGGGGTATAGCCCCTCCCACTGTAGAGGAGGATCAGGTTCATGACCACCTAAGGAACCTGAACATATGTAAGTCTATGGGACCTGATGAGATGTATCTCAGGGTCTGGAGGGAATTGGAAGATGTGGTTGCTGAGCCACTCTCCGTGATATCTGAAAAGTCCTGGCAGTCAGGAGAACTCCCTGGTGACTGGAAGAAGGGTAACATTCTGTCCATTTTTAGAAAGGATAGAAAAGACAACCCTGAGAACTACTGACCTGTCAGCCTCACCTCTGTGCTGGGGAAGATCATGGAACAGATCCTCCTAGAAGCTCTGCTAAAGCATGTGGAGTACAGGGGGATGACTAGTGGCAGCCACCACAGCTCCACCTGGGGCAAATCCCGTATGACCAACTTAGTGGCTTTCTATGATGGGGTAACTGCAGCAGTGGTCACGGGTAAATGGACAGATGTGATCTATCTAGACTTCTGTAAAACCTTTGACATTGTCCCCCACAATACCCTTCTCTCCAAATTGGAGAGATATGTATTTGATGGGTGGACTGTTTGGACTGTTTGGATGGTCATATTCAAAGCGTAGTAGTCAATGGCTTAAAGTCCAGATGGAGGTCTATCACAAGGGGTGTCCCTCAGGAGTCCGTACTGGGACTAGTGCTGTTTAATAACTTCATCAATGATACTGACAGCAAGACTGAGTGCGCCCTCAGCAAGCTTGCAGATGACACCAAGCTGAGTGGTGCTGTTGCCACACCAGAAGGATGGGATGTCATCCAGATGGACCTGGACAGGCTGGAGAAGTGGGGCTGGGAGAACCTCATGAGGTTCAACAAGGCCAAGTGCAAGGTCCTACATCTGGGTTGGGGCAATCTCTAATTTCAATACAAGATGGGGATGATGAGATTGTGAGCAGACCTGTGTAGGAGGACTTGGGGGTGCTGGTCAATGGGAAGCTCAACATGAGCCCACAATGTGCACTCATAGCCCAGAAGCCCAACTGTATCCTGGGCTGCATCAAAAGCAGCGTGGTCAGCAGGGTGAGGGAAGTGATTCTGCCCCTCTATTCCTCTCTTGTGAGACCTCACCTGGAGGATTGTGTCCACGTCTCGAATACTCAACATAAGAAGGAGATGGAGCTGTTGGAACGGATCCAGAGGAGGCTACAAAGTTGAAATGAAGGCTGGAGCACCTCCCATACAAGGACAGGCTAAGAGAGTTGGGCTTGTTCAGCCTGGAGAAGAGAAGGTTCTGAGGAGACCTTATAGCGACCTTCCAGTACCTGAAGGGGCTACAAGAAAGCTGGGGAGGTACTGTGCGCAAAGGCTTGAAGTGACAGGACGAAGGGCAATGGGTATAAACTGGAAAGGGGCAGATTTAGACCAGACATAATGAGGAATTTCTTCATCATGATGGTGATGAGGCTCTGGCACAGGTTGCCCAGGGAAGTTGTGGCTGTCCCATCCCTGGAGGTGTTCAAAGCCAGGCTGGATGGGGCTTTGGGCAGCCTGATATAGTGGGATGTCCCTGTCCATGGCAGGGGGGTTGGAACTGGGTGATCTTTAAGGTCCCTTCCAAACCAAACTATTCTATTATTATATTATATATTATATTATTCATATTATTTTATGTTGATGTTTATATCTATACCATAGTTTATATTTATATTGATTTTAATATTAATATTGATGTCGATATATTGATAGTGATATCAATTAAGGGTGTCAGGGGATATTTTCTGTGTATCAAAAACAAACGTGCTTTCTCTGATGCTCAGGATGCAGAAGAAATCCTGCTGGAAAGATTTACATTTTTTATAAAATCAGAAAATTATATTTTATCACTCAGTTGTGACAATGTTACAAGAGTAATCTACCACAGACAAGTGAAATTAGGGACCTCAGATGGAGCAGGCATTTTAAGAGTCAATAATAGAATCACCCAATGCATCACACATGGCAGTAACTGGGGATTATTAACCATTCAGATATCCATTGAGAAAGCAACATGGTAAAACAAAGACTATACAGGAAATTATTTGAATAAAGCAGTGGTAATTTACTGATAACTTTTCAATACTTTGACAGACAATAATGCAAAGAAAGGTGTAGCAAGAAATATTATTCTCTTCTAGAAACTCTTCCAAATGCTGTTCTACAAAATAGGACAGATGTGGTTCAAGTGGGAAATGCAAAATTGCTGTCAATGACCACTATTTTAAATTAATAATCAGGTAATTTTGAACTTTTTTCCTTCAAGTTTCCAAGTTTGACACCAGGCCATAAAAATAAATTATTCATACAGCATTTTTCAGTCTGTGCATGCAAGGTGAATCTCCTCATTTCTTTTGCTATAAGTGTATAGTCCTTGGAGGCTCACATATTACATTAATGACTGTATAATCATTCAAAAAGCAGTGTGGAAATTGGCTTCAGGTCTCTTTCACCTATTTTTCATTTTAATGGTATCAGAAACAAACTCATCATCTCTAAAAGACATACCTCCTAGAGGTAGAAGAAAAATCCGCATCGGTCAGATCATTATAATGAGACTAACCTTCTGTCCCTCCCAAATCACTCAAGACTCTAGAACAATCTTAATTAGTGAGCTTTAACAAGAAAGCTGAAATTAACTTGTATAAAAAAAGAGTTCTAGCATAGTAACAAGGTCCCATGGACTTGCACACATCCACTTTGTTTAAATGTGCTCTGATCCTCCTCCACCAAGGAAGTCTCCCTTGGTCTGGGCTTACCCACTAGTTTCAGACATCCAGGATTCCTGAAGGCTGCTCTTAACAGTAAAGACTGCAAAAAAGCATGACTGAGTACCTTGGCCTTTTTTAGCTCCTTCATCAGAAATCTCCTGTCCAGTGGGCTCACATTGTCCTAATCTTCCTTTGGCTGCTGATAGGCCTGCAGAAGCCCTTCATTTCCCTCACCATTCTCAGCTACACGGCTCACTCAGACAGTGGCCCTGTACTCCTCCTTGGCCATCCCTGTCTCCATTTCCACCTTGTATGCTTCCCTTTGATGTCTGAGTTGGTCATGATCTCCTTGGTCACCCTGCAGGCCGCCTGCTGCCTTTACTCGACTTCCTTTGTGGTGCAGGGTTCAGTCTTGAGGTTGGAGATGGTGATATCTGAAAAATCAGCCTCTCCTGGAGTCTTTGAAGTTTAACAAGGCCAAGTGCCGGGTCCTGCACTTGGGGCACAACAACCCTGAGCAGCTACAGACTAGGAGAAGTCTGGCTGGAAAGCTGCCTGGAGGAGAGGGACCTGGGGGTGTTGGTTGACAGCGACTGAACATGAGCCAGCAGTGGCCCAGGTGGCCAAGAAGGCCAATGGCATCTTGGCTTGGATCAGACACGGCGTGACCAGCAGGTCCAGGGAGGTTATCCTCCCTCTGGACTCGGCACTGGTGAGACCGCTCCTCGAATCCTGTGTTCAGTTCTGGGCCCCTCACCACAAGAAGGATGTTGAGGCTCTGGAGCGAGTCCAGAGAAGAGCAACGAAGCTGGTGAGGGGGCTGGAGAACAGGCCTTATGAGGAACGGCTGAGAGAGCTGGGGGTGTTTAGCCTGGAGAAGAGGAGGCTGAGGGGAGACCTCATTGCTCTCTACAACTACCTGAAAGGAGGTTGTGGAGAGGAGGGAGCAGGGCTCTTCTTCCAGGTGACAGGGGACAGGACAAGAGGGAATGGCCTCAAGTTCCTCCGGGGAGATTTAGGCTGGACATTAGGAAAAAATTTTTCACAGAAAGGGTCATTGGGCCCTGGCAGAGGCTGCCCAGGGAGGTGGTTGAGCCACCTTCCCTGGAGGTGTTTAAGGCACGGGTGGACAAGGTGCTGAGGGGCATGATTTAGTGTTTGATAGGAATGGTTGGACTCGATGATCCGGTGGGTCTCTTCCACCCTGGTTATTCTACGATTCTATGATTCCCCTTCAGGACCGGACCCCCATGGCATCCTTCCAAGCAGCTGCCTCAGAAGGCCAACTTCTGCTCTCCTCAAGCCCAGGGCTGCAATTCTGCTTTTTTGTTGTTATTGTTCCTTTCTGTCAGCACCCTGAATTCTACCATCTTGGGGTCACTGCTAGCAGTGCTGCACCTCACCTTCATTCTATTGACCAGTTCTTCCTTGTCTGTATGTATCAGGTCCAGCAGGACAGGAGATGTTCTGCTCATTAGTTCCTCAGTCCTCTGTGTTAAGAGTTATCATCAATGCTCTCCAAAAATCTTCTCAATTACTTGACGACTGGTGTTTATGCCACTGCAGCAGATAGTGAGGTAACTCCACTCCTTGAAAGCTAAGCAGGGGTGGGAGCAGTTGGTACTGGGATGAGACCACCTGGGGACACCAATGTTCATGAATGTTCACGAATGCTAGCATATTTCTCTTTCTGGTATTAAAAAATAATGGTTTTTTCTTATTAATTAGAAATTTCTGAAATATTATTTTTAAAAGAATTCTTGAGGTTTCAGATTCTTCTGGTAATATTGAAATTGAGTTAAAAGTGCAGTGATTTTGCTACTGCATGATTTTGCTAGATTTTCAAAAGTAGTCAAATCCCAAAGAAAATTATAACCAAAACATTTATTTATCTCACAAATTAAAACTAATCAGTGGAACGGATTAAGAAATAGAAGTTGTTTATTGCAAGGAATTTTGTATATAAATTCCCACAAAGAATAAATTTTTTCAGTGAAAACACAACAAATCTGAAACATGAAGTCAGCACCATTAAATTTCTGGAAGCCCAAAAATAAGGAATGTCAGTGTCTGTAGCACAAATAGTTCAGCCCTGATTCCCTTACAATCACCTTCATGAAAAAAATATTTCTCTTCAAACTGAATGTAGAAACTAGTGTGTAGCCATTGATGTTACTTTGAAATACTGCTGTAATCCAGTATTCAGAATATTATGTCTGGATTCTACTGGTTTCACAGCAAATGTTCAGCAATTACTCTGACACTGGTAAGACTGCAGATTTTTTCCATCATTTTGTGGCTTGGAAGCTCAGTAAGTTTAATCTTTGCCAAAGGATCACATGTTAAACAACCTCGAGGTATATCATGTAACATACTCATGCAATGGTACAAAGTGCTTTCAAATTATACCCTTTTTGCTGGTTCGACAGCCTTGTAAATTCAGACTTACTAATTTTTCATATTTTTTTAACTCTATTTATAAAAAACTCGAAACATGATTCTGCTAAAACTATCGCAGTTACATATTCATCATACTTTTACTCTCAAAGCTACCTTGAAAAATTGTGTTTAAGTACTAACAACAGCTCATCAACTTCAGATTACTTTCTTCGACTAATTATAAACTTTTTCTAAGCCAGGCCCACTTTAGAAAAAAAACAAAAACAAAAAAAAACCATAAAATCTCATACTTCTTTTATTCATGTAATTTTTTTAAAAGAAAAAACAGCCTTTTTCATAAACCACATTTTGAAGACAGATTGCTGAAGACCTAGTTTTAAACTTTTGTTTATATATGCGTATGAATGCAAATGAAATTATGAATTTCTCTTTGAAAAATTGTTACTAGAAATGAGTATCCATTGATGGGACTCACATGCTTACAAGTAGAACCTACTGCTTTGAAGTTGCTACAGTTCTTCTCTGCTCAGAATTGTACAAGATGGCTGGGTGAAGACATATAAGGGCAGATTATGAAATAATAATAAGAACATGAAATACAATATGCCCCTAATACTTTTACTCATGTTGCTAGCTACCCAATCTTTTTAGAACCTCCTTAAATTCTGAGATTATTATGCTTATAACATAAATACCAACAGCTGTTTCTTTTAAGCTAGACCTGTGACAGAAAACTTGATCATTCCAAGAACAGCTGCAAATAACTAATTACTTTAGGAGTTGTAGTACGTTCTAGGCTTTTGTTTACATTTTGATGGGAACGGTTGGACTCGATGATCCGGTGGGTCTCTTCCAACCTGGTTATTCTGTGATTCTGTGATTCAGTGATTTTACTTGAAAATAAATAGGGGGAAGCTGTAGTATAAACTTTCTTCACAGGACATGATGAAAAAGTCCCTTTAAGAAGATTAGGTTAAAATGCCACAGTCCTTGTACATTTTGATTAAAATAACTGTTAATTAGTAGGTTGAAAGAAATTAAAAGACTTTACACCGTTGTAAATTTGTGCTTGCGTGTCTCTTATCTTTCTCAATATAGCAAAACTATCATTAGTAACAATGCTGAAACAGGATTCTCATTAATCACCAACTAACAATATTGTGCAAATACACAATTCCAAAGCAGTACTCTCCCAAACTCTGATTATGAAAAATTCAAATCATTTGAGTTACCAAACTAAAGGCTTAGCTTAAAAAGTGAGCAGGCTTGACCAGGCAGCTTTAAGTCACCTTCTGGTCTGTTAAGTTTGAAGAGTTCCTTTGACTCAACTACTTTGAGAGAGGAATTCTGGCTGAATTCTGCTCAGCTTCACACGTGTCCCCTAGATCAGTTTTAAAGAGGAACAAAAGCAGAGGGTGAACTTTAACAGTCAGATATCCCTTGGAATACTCTATGAGATTCCAATCCCCCACCTGCTTTTGTACATTGAAGCTGATGAAAGTTGACACTGACACAAATACTGACTTTTAATTACCACTAAGGGTACTCAAGAAACAACTTGTGATATCTGGACTAAATTACATCTGTTCCTAAATTCAGATTTAGGTACACAGTAAATAACATCTGCACTCTTCACATTGTTGATCTTTTCTTCACAGCTACAATGATAAGCATACTAAGATTCATTCCACCTAACTAATCTTTACCTGAGGCATTGAAGTCAAGAATTTAGTGACACTTAACTCCTATTACTCTCAGTATCAAGATCTTAGATAAGCCTAAATGCTCTCTGGAAGTATCCCTTTGTCCCCCACTGAAGTGAATGTGAAAGACAATTGATGCTGATTTGACTCCTGATTAAACATCCTATTTAAAAACCTAGCATTTGGTGTAATGAACTTTGGCCTTCAGATTTTTCTATACAGAAAACTTGTGTTTACAAAATTTAAATTCTGGAATAAAATGATTTCTGAATTGTCAGAATATAATTAAACCATGATGCTTTGATTTATATTTTCATGTAACTAACTAATATTATTCTATGATTGTTCAGTTCTCCTCTGTTTTAGCCAATAAGTTTCTCATCTACTCATTATTCACACAGTTGCATTTTCACTAATGACTCCATGCTAGTCCTGACCCCACTTACTTTCAATTTAATGCCACAATTCTTTCCTTGCCCTCTCATTATCTGCATCTTTTTCTTTCCAATAGTCAGCAGACAGCACCACTAATCCCATCAGTCCCTCCTGTCACTAATGCATAGGCCCTTTTCCTCTATACCTCCAAGGTCTATCACTCAATTCTGAATTCCCTTCCAAGGAATTCGTACTAGGTCTCTTCCTATATAGCTTTCACCCTCGATGCCATATGAACTCTAAGTGCATCTTTTACTTCAAATTCCAACAACCTATCTCTGACTGGGAATCAGACCACTTCTCCGCTCTTGTCTCTCCCTGTGTTCCAGTGTTTGTGTGCTGTGATAAAGACCCACTGTTAAACTTGATATTGCACACTTACATAGCTTCTGCTCGTAAGAACTTTAGAGTGCTTCTGCAGTTAACTTTGAAGTGATCCTTCTGCAAGGGATTGGAGAGAGCTTGGTCTTTTGTCCTTATCTCCCTCTCAACCTTCTCTTTGACTAATCTCTTCTGCTATCACAAATTAAGCAGTTATATCTGAACTGAAACATACAGATGTAGCTTCCTACTCCAAATTTGCCCCTCAGTCAAACTCATATTTCAGCCTGTCTTCCTGCTATCTTGTCAGGTCTCATCATCAACTAGGCTACTACCCTGACTTTGCCCTCCAACCATTTCTCCCACATCCTTCTTGAATCAACAATAACAGCAGCACCATTTTTTCAATAGACATGTACTGGGCACCAGAGCCCATTTACTCCTATCCACTCATGGAGATGATATTGTCATCCAGGTTTCTGTTACCACTTTTGTATTACAATTATTGCCACATTGGCAAATACAGTTTTGGACTGCATGAGCCTATCACTTTCCTAGAAATTGTTTTTCACCCTTCTCTTTGCAGCCTTCCTTATGCATTAAGCACAAACTTCCTATCTTCCCTTTCAAGATCTTAATATTCTTTCCCAGACACTACTGGCGTCAACAGAAAATGTGTATAAACAGTCATGAAAGACATTTATGAGTGAGATGAGAGGGTAAGCAGCATCAAATCGGAGGATGGCCTCTTAGTGCTGCTCAGTAGTGCAAGCAAATAACAGTGCCAAAAAGTTCACATTCATGTGGCTTCTGGACAAGGCAGAGCAAAACGAATTTGTGTCTGCTTTGAATACAAGCAAACAGTATTTGAAATGGGAGAAGAGCGCTTTTGTGTCAGTTCACAATGTATTAGGTATTTACAAGGTAGTATGAAAAGGAGGACAAAGATACACTAAAATTGCATTAAACTAGGAAATGCAAGACAGCAATAATCAATTGCAGAAACCAAACTATTATATGCTCTTTTTTCCCTGTTAAATGTCATACTACCTTTGCACTAGAAAGAATCTTTATTTCTTAGTATTATTTGAAAAAGCATATTTAATATATTTTAAAATAGGCCTTATACTGTCTTAGACTCCTTATTAAAATGCCAGTATCTTTCTTTAAGAGGTTTTGCCCTATCCTTTTGCAATTATTGCTACAGTTCTGGAATATCTGAAAAGAGGTATTTCAGTTGGATATATTTACAGTACAGACTACTTCCAAAACATCTGCAAAAAGTGCTATACTAGATGAAGTTACTCCTCTGGTGGAGTGACTATAAATTTTCCTGTATTTAATATTTTAAATTTTTACAAAGTCTAGCCCATTATATTAAAAAAAAAATAAGGTTATGCTTAACATGAAATGCTTTCCATTTCAGTTTCTTCCATTATATTCTTAACACACAGAATCTACCATGGCATTATTTCCATATAGGTGTGTTTTTTGAACGCTACACAGTCGCCATAATATGAGTAATTTAATGCTATTAATTCACACCAAAAATCCAGTCATAGAATCATAGAATCATAGAATAACCAGGGTGGAAGAGACTCACCAGATCACTGAGTCCAACCATTCCTATCAAACACGAAACCATGTCCCTCAGCACCTCATCCACCCGTGCCTTAAACACCTCCAGGGAAGGTGAATCAAACACCTCCCTGGGCAGCCTCTGCCAGTGCCCAATGACCATTTCTGTGAAGAATTTTTTCCTGATGTCCAGCCTAAATCTCCCCTGGTGGAACTTGAGGCCATTCCCTCTTGTTCTGTCCCCTGTCACTTGGGAGAAGAGGCCAGCACCCTCCTCTCTACAACCTCCTTTCAGGTAGTTGTAGAGAGCAATGAGGTCTCCCCTCAGCCTCCTCTTCTCCAGGCTAAACAACCCCAGTCAACATGCTCTTTAGAAAAAGATTAGTCAGAAAATGCAAGGGACCTTGTTTTTAACACAAGAACAAGTCATATATGGATAGCCAGAAAATCTGGTTAATATTTTATTTATCATATAGAAATATGAGTTTTTATTTATGTAAGAACAAGATTGAAAAAATATATAAAATTCTTTGGCAGTCTATAAGAATGTTTTATGAAATAAGTTGGTTTGACTTTAAGAAGGACAAGCTGAGACAGTTAGGGTTGTTCAGCCTGTTGAAAAAAAAGCCCCAGGGTGACCTTAAAGCAGTTTTCCACTACTGGAAGGCGGGTACAGGATAGCTGGGGAGGGACTTCTTCCAAGGGCATGTAGTGATAGGACAAAGGAGAATGGTTTTAAATCAGAAGGTGGAAGATTTAGATTAGACCTTAGGAAGAAATTCTTCACAACGAGTAGTGAGGCACTGGCACAGATTGTCCAGGGAAGTTGTGGTTGCCCTATCCCTGGAGGTGTTCAAGCCCAGGTTGGATGGGGCTTTGAGCAGCCTGATCCAGTGGGAGGTGTCCCTGCCCATGGTAGGGGTGTTGAAACTGGATGGGCATTAAGGTCCCTTCCAGTCCAAACCATTCTATGATTCAATGATTCTATGATCACAGACTTATTTTTATCATTACTTTCTTCAGCTCTGAAAGTTTTTGTGTTTTCATACATGCTTACCAGCTATTACCCTTATTTTGTACACACCTGAACATGCTCTTCAGTGAAATTCAATGTATTTCAATTCTAAAGATCACATTTCTCCTTATTAATGAAGCAGAACTAACTTTGAGATTGCTTCCTACTTAGAATAAATTCAGTGTTCACCCACACAGTGAGTACTTAAATTTCTATAATATTTCTGAATTTAATGGATATTTTAATGTAAATGAAAAACAGAGCCTGGAAAGATGACCTTGTGGTGAACTCCAGCCTCAGACATTAAGTTTAAATGCATAATGCACATTGTTTTCTTCTGCAACCAATCATAAATCACTTAATAATTCCTATATCTTACATTTTTCTTCTATAAGAAGCAGTTTCAGTAGTTCACATGGCTATTTCAGCTGCTTGTTGTGTGATGCTGACATTTTCTTACTGAATATATGTAGAGAACTAAGCAAAAAGAGGAATTCTAATGTCAGCTATATCCTTTAATTTTTATTGTGGTTTCGAAAAGAAATACATAATTTACAATGCAAGAAATGGAGTAAGCCCAGAACCTTGATATCAGTAAAAAGAAGCCCCTCTGGGAAAAGTCAGAGCACAAGTTGCAATACAGCAAGCTACAAGTCACAAAGCACCTCCTGGTTTTGCCGTCCTTGGTGTCTGGTTAACATTTCATTCTGTGAAACTACTAAAATTCTTAAATTTGGTTCGCAAAATATGAAAAATTCATTGAAATTGCTAAGATCTACTTAGTGTTGTTTTCAATATCAGGCACAGTGCATATTTCATTATGTCCTTATTGTGTATGTGAGTACAATATGATCTGCAATAACCACAAATTTCATTAAGTACTCTAAAAATATGACTTAAAGGCATGGCCTCTGGCATCAAGGCCAGATATGGATGCAAGATAATATGTACAGCTGCTACCACATCACATAAGCCCAGAGAGTGCCAAGGAAAGGGGGACCCGCTCAAAACCCCCTATTTCTTTAAATAAACTACCACCCTGACTCTCCTGTATCATTCAGCAACACACACATGCTGCCTTGCCACACACATACAGGCAGATTTTCCTCAAAGTAGAGAAGATGGCCCAGAAAAATGTGTTCAAACACTGAGAAATGTGTTCAAAAGATCTGAGTGAACTACTGACATGAAAGGAAGAAAGGTCAGAACAAAGCATCAAAGTACGAAAGTGTTATATGGAGCAATGCCTCAAAGCAACCTGACTGTGACAAGCTGACAAGAAAATCCTGACTTAGAATGAATTCAAGTCAAAAAACAATATGACAAAGAGCCAATTAACTGGCTATGAGACACAGCAGTTCAAAACTCTGGAAGGCCACTGAGGTTTAGAAAGATGAAAAAAATAGAAGTACACATTTTCATCAGGGACTAAGTATGAAGAAAACAAAATTGTTGGATGAAGAAGGGACAGAAGTACATCATCAAGGTCTACGAAAAACTTCCAAGGAAAGTTATTTCAGCATCCAGAGGAAATGGAAAGGAAAATTGAAGCTATGACCCTCTAGGCTACACAGACAGGGAACAACTCTAATGGATGTGAGGTTAGGCTGACACTGGTTGGAGTCACAGAAAAATAGCTGGCTCCCTAGTCTCATTTTTGTCCTTCTCTTTGCTCAGGCATGCAATGGAATTTAAGACTGCCATATCTAGGAATTAGTTTTGCATGGAAGATCAGGATAAAGGGAAGCACTTCTGTATTTTCCATGGAAAATCTTTCCTTATTGAGATTCTGATTCCAATTTCACACTCGGTGCATACAAATTCAATCTAGATATGTTGTTTAATTTTTAAAAATATATTGACAGTATTGAGTGCATCACATCTAAGACCACTTTGCAGGCAGGTATAATCAAATGCAGCTACTTCTCATGGAAAACACTGTCACTGTTTGCCACCAGTGGCACAAAAAAAGGAAAAACGACAGTCAGTTGACTTTAGGTAGGCTTGACGTAACTGCCTAAGCCAGAATTTATTCTCAAAGAGCAGCTGTGGTAAATACCACTCATCTACAGCTAGAGCCAAAGCATTCTTGGCGACTATCTTTTTAACCTGAAATTCAGCGCCTGTTTGAACAAAATAACTGTAACCCATTATGATGAGCTCTTTATTGAGCCAGCCGAAACACAGACTGCTACTGAAAACCAGTATTACTTTCTGAAATATCCTAAATGGAACTTGAAAGTTTTATTTCAAAGGACTAGCCTTTCCTGATCTCACGTGCAAGTAAAACTTGAATAAAATTTCAGTCAAAGGTAATTTACCTGAAGTTCACTTACAGGAGATGCCTGAGCACCAATTAGATATCAAACACTAAAATACTGCAAGATCTAAATGCTAGATCCTGCAGGAAAAAAAAAAAATGCATTACAGAGACAGCTGACAACAGTTGTAGTTATTTAAATATTCATACTTCAAAGTAGAATTCCCAGCACAACAGCGCCATCCAGGGGCCAGCCAATTGCTGTTGAATATCCAAAGATTTTCCTGAAATTGATTTCAATTGTATAAACAAAAAAGGAATTGCATTAAAAAAAAAAAGTCCCAAAAAATTTTCAAATATGATCTCAGTTCTTTTGAATACTGCAACAGACAAACAGTAATGTGAGATAATAACTGATTAATTCTCCAGGCACGCTAAGACTTTTGAGTCACCTTCCCTGGAGGTGTTCAAGGCACGGGTGGACGAGGTGCTAAGGGGCACGGTTTCGTGTTTGATAGGAATGGTTGGACTCGATGATCCAGTGGGTCTCTTCCAACCTGGTTATTCTATGATTCTATGATTCTATGACTTGTCTGCATTTAGGCATGAGGTTTGTAAAAGTCATGTTTCAGTAAAAGAGAAAAATATCTGTAAAAATTTAAATCAACAATTCCTTCTAGCACAATAAACTGGAAGTAAAGAGAAAAAGTTCTGATTAAACTTGGCAAAACTTTTCAGGCAGAGATCTTGCAAAGGTTTGAGATATAGGCTTGGCCTTACTTAACTATCTTGACTTAAAACTGAATGTGTATATAAAAGTTTACAGAGGTAAAGCTTCAGACAACTTTATTTCTGCACAACTCACGTTCTGCCCTCTGCACAGATGGAGAAATCAATCTGAAAATGTTAAAGCAGTTTAAAACAGTATTGTGTTGTAGGGCAAGGCAGGGAAGGAAGAGGATAAAGCAAAGCTTTGAAGTGCAGCACTGTTCACCGATTGCTCATATCACGTTTTCAGCGGAACTGTAGAACTGTAGCAGGTGGACGAGGTGCTGAGGGGCATGGTTCAGTATTTGATAGGAATGGTTGGACTCGAGGATCCAGTGGGTCTTTTCTAACCTGGTGATTCTATGATTCTATAACAGTTTGAATTGGAAGAAACCTCAAAGCCCATCCAGTTCCAACCCCCTGCCATGGGCAGGGACACCTCCCACAGGATCAGGCTGCACAAAGTCTCATCCTACACCGCCTTGAACACCTCCAGAGATGGAGCAGCCACAGCAACCTGGGCAACCTGGGCCAGGGCCTCACTGGTCTCATCGTGAAGAAATTCCCTGTTATGTCAGGTTGGATGGCTGGGCCCAGAGAGTGGTGGGAAATGGTGTGAAATCCAGCTGGAGGCCAGTGACAAGTGGGGTTCCCCAGGGCTCAGTGCTGGGTCCAGCCCTGTTCAAGGTCTTTATCAATGACCTGGAGGAAGGCATCGAGTGCACCCTTAGCAAGTTTGCGGACGACACTAAGCTGGGTGGAAGTGTGGATCTGCTGGAGGGTCAGGAGGCTCCAAAGGGATCTGAACAGGCTGGACCACTGGGCTGAGACCAATGGCAGGAGGTTTAACAAGGCCAAATGCCGGGTCCTGCACTTGGGGCACAACAACCCTGGGCAGTGCTACAGACTAGGAGAAGTCTGGCTGGAAACTGCCTGGAGGAGAGGGACCTGGGGGTGTTGGTTGACAGCGACTGAACATGAGCCAGCAGTGGCCCAGGTGGCCAAGAAGGCCAATGGCATCTTGGCTTGGATCAGAAACGGCGTGACCAGCAGGTCCAGGGAGGTTATCCTCCCTCTGGACTCGGCACTGGGGAGACCGCTCCTCGAATCCTGTGTTCAGTTCTGGGCCCCTCCCCACAAGAAGGATGTTGAGGCTCTGGAGCGAGTCCAGAGAAGAGAAACAAAGCTGGTGAAGGGGCTGGAGAACAGGCCTTATGAGGAACGGCTGAGAGAGCTGGGGGTGTTTAGCCTGGAGAAGGGGAGGCTGAGGGGAGACCTCATTGCTCTCTACAACTCCCTGAAAGGAGGTTGTGGAGAGGAGGGAGCTGGGCTCTTCTCCCAAGTGACAGGGGACAGGACAAGAGGGAATGGCCTCAAGCTCCGCCAGGGGAGGTTTAGGCTGGACATTAGGAAAAAATTTTTCACAGAAAGGGTCATTGGGCACTGGCAGAGGCTGCCCAGGGAGGGGGTTGATTCACCTTCCCTGGAGGTGTTTAAGGCACGGGTGGACTTGATGATCCGGTGGGTCTCTTCCAACCTGGTTATTCTATGATTTTATGTCTGGTCTAAATCTGCCCCTCTCCAGTTTATACCCGTTTCCCTGTTGTCCTATGACCACAAGCCTTTGTGAACAGTCCCTCCCCAGCTTTCTTGTAGCCCTTTCAGGTACTGGAAGGTCGCTATAAGATCTCGGAGCCTTCTCCTCTCCAGGCTGCACAACCCCAGCTCTCTCAGCCTGTCCTCATAGGGGAGGTCCTCCAGCCCTCTGATCATCCACCCCGGCCCCGCCCCCCCAAGTCCCCAGCGCTATCGATTCAACGAACGGAGCATTCGAGTTGCCACACGACCGGCCTAGAGCGCCGCTACCACCGAGACGGGACGAGACGAGCCGCGCGCCTCTGCGCACGCGCGTGGTTTCGCTTCCCGCTGCCCCGTGCGACGGCGTGGGCTGCGCGAGGCGGCGGCGCGGGAGGAGGAAGAGAAGGAGGAGGAGGAGGAGGAGAAGGCCCGACCCGGCCCGGCCCGGCCATGGCGCCCGTGCTGAACCTCAACAACGAGGTGAGCCGACGGGGAACGGGGGCCGGGGCCACAGCTCGGGCCACAGCCACAGCTCCCACAGGGTCGGGAGGGGCCGAGGGGGCCGTGGCTGTGGCCCCAGGCGGTGCCGCCGTGCCCTGGTGGCCCTCGGTGGGAGGGCAGCGGTACAGAAAGGAGTTAGTGTTGTAAAGAGTGTGGTGGTTTTGATTGAAGCTGAGGTGGAGTCGAGTTTTATCTGAATGGTTGCATTCGTAGAATCGCGGAATAGTTTGGGTTGGAAGGAACCTGAAACATCATTCAGTTCCAACCCCCCTGCCGTGGGCAGGGACACCTCCCACTGGATCAGGCTGCTCAAAGTCGCATCCTACACTGCCTTGAGCACCTCCAGGGATGGGGCAGCCACAGCTTCCCTGGGTAGCCTGGGCCAGGGCCTCACCACTCTCATAGTGAAGATATTCTTCCTAATTCCTTAATGTGCCCTTCTCCAGTTTGTACCCATTGCCCCATGTCCTATCACTACAAGCTTTTATGAATAGTCCCTTTCCAGCTTTCTTGTAGCCCCTTTCAGGTACTGGAGGGTCGCTATAAGATCTCCTCAGAGCCTTCTCAAGGCTTAACAACCCCAACTCTCTCAGCTTGTTCTCATACAGGAGCAGTTCCAGCCCTCTGATCATCTTTGTAGCCCTTCTCTGGACCCATTCCAACAGCTCCATCTCCTTCTTACTTTGAGGATTCCAGAACTGGACACGATAGTCCAGGTCTCACAGGAGAGGAATAGAGGGGCAGAATCCCCCTCCCTCAACCTGCTGGCCACGCTTCTTTTGATGCAGCCCAGGATACAGTTGGCCTTCTGGGCTGCAAGCACACATTGCTGGCTTATGTCGAGCTTCTCATCCACCACCAGCCCCAAGTCCTGCTCTGCAGGGCAGCTCTTAATCACATCGTCCCCCATCCTGCCCTGAAATTGGGGATTGCCCTTATCCAAGCGTAGGAAAATTAGACTGATCATCCCTCTGATACCATGTTTTCTTTCAGACAGTGTTTTTCCACATACTGTTCATTGTTTGTGGTAATGAATATCATAGAATCATAGAATGGTTTCAGTTGTAAGGGATCTTAGAGCCCATCCAGTTCCACTCCCCTTACCATGGGAAGGGACACCTCCCACCATACCAGGCTGCTCAAGGCCCCATCCAACTTGGCCTTGAAGACTTCCAGGTTTGGGGCATCCACAGCTCTGCTGGGCAACCTTTTTCAGTGCCTTACTGCCCTCATTGTGAAGTAATATTCTGGGAAATAAAGTCTCTAAGACTTGTTTCAGAGTTTCAGAAAGTAAGCATCCGATATCATGCTTGGGCAATACAAGGGAGCAATGTCCATCAGTGATGTACAGTGAGACAAGAGATGGTTACAGAATGTATTTCCCACTTACATGCATATTGTCCCCAATGTGAAAAAGATACGGAGCTATTACAATGGGTCCTTAGGAGGGCTATGAAGATGATCCAAGGACTGAAGCACCTCTGCTGTGAGGACAGGCTGAGAGAGTTGGAGTTGTTCAGCTTGGAGAAGGCTCAGGGTAGGCCTGATAGCAACCCTCCAGTACCTGAAATTATACAAAAAAATGCCATCAAGTAAACTGTCTAAGACTCATCTTTAAATAACAGAAGAAGTAGTTACTGTTACAGAAAGTGGGATATTTTTTATTTAAGCTAAAGTTGCGTTAAGTTTCATGTAAGTAATTGTATTTTTTGAAAGTTAGACAAAAATGATCCTCTGACAATATGTTTTCTTTCAAACAGTGTTTTTCCACACACTGTTCATTTGTTGTTGATTGTAACATCTTGTGTGAAATTTCATCTGTACTGCACAGATGTCTCTTCTTTGGTAATCACGTGTGTTTGCAGTCTTCCCCTATCTCAAATACTAGGTCAGCAGAGCTGGAGCCAGCTCCAAATTAGCAAGCGTTTAAACTGTTGTAAAGTTCATAATAACAATAACGTTAGTCCATGGAAAATAATAAAATATGCATAAGATTTCAGGAAAAAAAAATTATACATATGCATTTAAGTGGGAAATATATTCTGTCCCCAGCTCTTGTCTTGCTGCACATGATTGATGGAGTTCACTCCCTTATGTTGCTCAGGCCTGATAAATATTGCTTGTTTTCTAAAGCTCCAAGCTTATTTTCTGGTGTTTTCACTATCAATAGGACGAGGAGTATTGGTTTTAAACTAAGGGAGGGGGAATGGCTTTAAATTGGAAGGAGGAAGATTTAGGTTAGCTGTTAGGAAGAAATTCTTCACAATGAGAGTAGTGAGGCACTTGCACAGGTTGCCCAGGGAAGTTGTGGCTGCCTCACTGCTGGAGGTGTTCAGGGCCAAGTTGGATGGGGCCTTGAGCAGCCTGGTGTGCTGGGAGGTGTCCCTGCCCATGACAGGAGGGTTGGAATTGGATGTACTTTAAGGTCTCTTCCTACCCAAAACATTCTCTGATTTAGACTGGATATAAGGAAGAAATTTTTTACAGTGAAACACTGGCAGGAGTTGACCAGGGAGGTGGTATGTGCTTCATCCCTGGAAATATTTAAGGTCAGATGGGCCTCTGGGCAACCTTATTGAGTTAAAGATGTCCCTACTTCTGCAGCAAAGTTGGGCTAGATGAGCTGTATAGGCCCCTTCCAGCCAGACCCAGTCGATGATACTATAAAAGTGAAGGTCTGCCTTGCAAAGGTCAGCCACCTTTAGGGGGTTGCCCACCAGTTGTTGACACATATTCGTCTGTTCAGCATTCTGTCATTGACTGTCACAACATCATCTTTTTTTGTCATGTTTTACTGTGCTTGTGTTCCCTCTGAAGTTTTGCAGGTTACTTAGCAGACCTACCAAAGTTTAAGCTGTCTGTCTCCTGTCTAGCAAAGATATGATGTTGCCTTTTTTTGGAGGTGTAGGAGCTGCGAATTAGAAACTAATGAGTTAGAGCTATATTGTTCCTTTTCTGTGAGAAGCTTGACGTTTCATATTTCTTATAGATTTCTTTCTGCTCTAGAGCATGAGTTATATTAGATGAGTTTCACCTCTGATGACTTTTGACTACACTTACAAATAGTTATGTATGATAGGCTGATTTAGTTATGTTAACTTTATTTAAACTGTTGTTACAGCACCTAAACAGTAGCTGACAATTTTGCTTTGCATATCTTGTGTCGGCTTCTGCAGCTGCATTGTGCACTTAAAGGATTGCTAGATAATTCATTGTGGTTAAAGTTACTATTTCTCATTTGCAGAACCTAAATGACAGCTAAGGAAAGCATCCTCAGATTATGCTTGTGTTTAAATTAAGTTTTATGTTCTAAGTATGTAGTGACCCTGAGGGAGGTTGATTTGCAGGTCAAGAGTTTCATGAGTTAGGCTGCCAGTAAAAATGTAGCTTGATATTACATAAAATACAGGTATTTCCTCACTAATATTTTGCAGGCTTTTGGTCCTTGCTAATAACAAATATCATGTCAAGTGTGAGCAATTTCGTATAGAAATATGCCAGTGAATCACCAAAGAAAAAAGAGAGTATTTCATTTGTTGTTGAAGTAGGAATTTTTTTGATTGTTTGAGTTCAGGTGGTAATTCACCAAAGAGATATTTGTATAACAAGGGATGAAAAAAGAAGCGTTATTTGACTGAGGAATGACCAATCAGTTCTTCAAAAAAAAGAATGTAGTGAGTTTCTGTACAAAAGATTGAAAATTTTCAGTGAGGACACTGGGGATGCTGTTCCTTCTTATAGTTCAAATATCACCCTATCCTATGAGGAAACTCACAGTAAGTTCTTAGATTTTATGGAGGTGGGAGCTTTTATCAGAACTCAGACAAAAAATAGTCACTCTCTAATAACAGGTCCATCTGAGATGTAAGGTAGTATAGAGACTGAAATCCCGGATGCTGTCTCATCAAAAGGGACACAAAGTCAGATTGGCTAAAAGAAGGATGGAGACCTGGTGTGAGTAGATTAAATGATTTTTTCCATTTCTGTACATACGCCTTTTCATGAGCATCAAACCTGTATTAATTACTGTAGTGGCTACTCATAAAATCTGAATTAAATGTTTCCAGTACCAGTATTTGGATATCCTCTGAGTATTTTAATAAACACAGTTACTGAGATGCTCTTGTAAAAACTGGTGGAATATTCATTTTGCTCTAATAAAGGTGGAATGATAGGATTTGATCATGAATAAGGTTATGATTTTAGGAAGTCTAATATTTTAAACTATTAAATATTTCTTCTGCATTCTTCCAAATTGCTACGGGTAAGCTTTCCTGTAATTACAAAGCACATTTGTCATTCTGCTGTCAGCCAGTGCTAGGGATTGTACAAATTTCTTCCCCCATTTTGGCTATATCAAAGAGGTGTGGTGGTAGTTGTCGAAGAAAGAGCTTTGTGACCCTTATATAGCAGATAAACCTGTTTGTCTTAGCTGGATTTATGGTAGTTCTGTGTAAACCCTTGTAAATTCAGCTGCATTGCATTTATATATTACAGGATTTTACTCTGGCAAAGGCAGAGTTCTGCTGTTAACTGATACCATAAATTGTAAAGCTAAATGAAGAATTCTCAAGAAATGGCGGGATGATAGGTTTCAATTTTTATTTTTTTCACTAGCTGATGTTTTGTTTACAGGAAGAACAAATAGTGTAACCACAGTGTTTCTTGGTAACTGATACCTTTCTTAATGTTAATTGACTTTCAGTTTCATTACTTCCTGTTACATGTTTGATACTAGTAGCTAACAAAGCAGAAAGTTATCAATATCCAAAAACTTCTGAGTTAAGTATAATTCAATGTCTGCAGTTGGTCTGGTGAAAACAAAAAAAAAAAAAAACCCTTCACACTCTTAAAGGAATGTTTTGTTAGTAAAGTGTAAAAATCAAGCCTTTTGTTCCATTATTATAATGAAGTAAAGCTTATATGTAATTTGAAATTAAAGAACACTTAATTGGGTGACGATTTAACTTCTTATCACCAAAGAAACTTTAAAGTTGAATATTATTATTATTATGAAAACCTAATCCTCCAAGGAGTCGAAACAAATCAGACTGTAATATGTTTCTTCTTTCTTGCCATGTTTTGAATTCACAGGCAAATTCCAGAGAGTTTGGAAAAGAATTGAGACCTCAAAAGTTTGGGTTTTTTTAGAATTATCATTTGGTTAAAGAATAATGCCCCCAAGAAATTACATGCTCCCAATAATCTGATCTGATAAGGAAGAAAGAATGAAAATGTTGCATTGTTTAGGTGATTTTATGAATAGGATCTGAAGTTGCTGTACAGTGGTAAGGATCATGGGTGAAAATAAAAGGGAATTACAGTAGCTACAATTAGGTGAAATAGCACAGAAAAAGATAAGAAAACAGTCATAATTACACAGCTGTTCACAAAGTAATTAGACGTTCTGTTCATAATTTATTTTATTTTTATATAAAGTCATTTGTAGCAGTGCAACAGCTTCAGAAATTCATGCTATTTCCATGTTAATAAGTGGGTATTGTGCCAAAGTTCTCTAATTACATATACACCTAGACAATAACAGCAAAAAGCAGTATCTTTCGAGAACCAACAATTAGCAATGTACAGCAATATTAAGAAGCTTGCCAGCTTGCTACTGGCAACATAGTGGTACAGTTTTAGTGTGACTGCATGGCTGAAAAATTAAGATCGAAAAGAGTTAAAAAAACCAGAAATGTTTCTGTAATTCAAACATCTAATTCTTGTATGGGATTATTGCATTTTAATTTCTGTGCCCAAAGAAGAAAGGGGAAGAGGTCGAGGGTGGGAGGAAAGGCAAGGGAATTAAAGGCTACAAAAAGTCAGAACAAAGTGAAACAGTGTAGACAGTTTCTGAGAAAGAAGAGGAGTATGCTGTGTTTACCATTTTCTATTCATTATGGTTTTTTATACAAGGGAAAACAACTCATAGAATGAAAAAGTTCAAGCTTGCAGGAATTATGTATCAACTGCAAAAGATCATTCTTTTGGAGAGTTTGTACTAAGCCCAGTTGTACTTTCATCTTATGTTAAATTTAATAGGCATGCAGGCTGGAGGAATATTTTAAAAACCTGTCACTGTCTTGTATTTTTTCTTGTATATGTTCTTTCTAAGAATTTTCAGATGTCTTGTCACAGTATAACTTCCAAAGTTAAACTTTTCTGGAAACATTTGCTAGATGGCAGCACATAATCATCAACTGCCACAGACAAGGACAATTTTAAAGGGAGTTAGCCCATGTTTAATGTGAAAAATGGTTGTTGTTGATCAGCAATATACAATAGTATGAAACTGAAGCTTTTGAACAGGAACCAATCTAGATTTGTGTTTTTTTCAGAATCCGTGATTCTTAAATTGTGCTGTTCTGCTCTTAGAGTTGTACTTTGCTGCCAATATCATATTATTACAAGAAATAGTTATCCCTCTGCTCTTTTTTTCTGTTTTGAAATTAAATTCTGCTTACAACTACCTCAAAGAATTAAGCTGCAAAAACCCCATGAATTTAATACAAATGATGTCTGTGAATTGTTTTAAAAATTAGTGGTCTTATATGTATTCCAAGATGAGCGCTCTAAAAACTGATACTGGATCTTAGTAAGGCATCATGTTATATCTTCTCAGAGTTGTTTCTGTCCATGGGTCGTATGAATTGAATTTGTCAGACTTGTTTGAACATGGAAAATTGGGTATCAAGTGACTTTTTTTTCTCTTAAATTTGTGTTTAATAACCAATTGCAAGTATCCAAAATGATGCCTCTTTATAAAAATATTAAGTACCCTTTACTGAATTAGAGAAGATTGAGCTTTATTTACAAAGCTGTGATTTTTAGGTAATAAAAGCTGATGTCTACATTATGCTTGTCATCCATGATTGAAGTGTTCTTTTTTCTTCGTGAAAAGCACATTCAAGGTAAAAGTGTATCTTCAGAGTACGAGGTGTGCACACACATTTTTCAGTCTGCTAAAGAAAGTGCAGATTTTAAAAATGCTATGTAGGGACCTTAGTAATGAAAGTTGTAGATGCCATTCAGTAGTGTTTTGAGTCCCAGCACTGTATGTTGTGATGCCCAATGTGGCAATGCTCAGGCCCTTATTTTCTTTAGATTTAGAACTGACATCTTGAACTCTGAGTTATCCACACTGCAATTTAGATGAATGACATGTTTAGAAAGTAATCTGGATGTGTGACTACAGATTTAGACTGGCGTACAGCAAAGCCAAAGATGGATAGCTTGGCTGATTATGGAAAAAATCGGACAAAAAGCCATGGGAAATAACCTTAACTTGCAGAGAAAGACTGATATATAGTCTCTGCAAGTCTGAAAGTGGTGTGAGTTGTGTCTGTAATTCTGTGAAACTTGGATCTCTTACCACAGGGCAACTAGAAGTGCGTGTGTATTTGGAGATGCTAATGTAAAGGTGGGGTTGGCCTGGTGTAGCATAGGTGAGTGTGGGATTTGTCAAAAGGTAGTCAGGCACAGCTAAGATAACATGAGTAAATAGAAAATCGGTTACTGAACTTGCATTTATATATGCCTTCACTCACAAACTGCTGAGAGGCAAATATATGCTTTTAAAAGTAAGTCACTTTTGGTGACCAAAGTTTTTGTATAGCAGTGAAAAAAGGTGGAATTATTAAAGCATGGGGAAGAGGAATTTGAGAGGGTTATGCATGCCTCCTGAAGCTGAATTGACTTTGTGTGGCCAGGAACTGCATCATAATTATTTTAATGTGCATTAAATGTGAAAAACCTGATTACTCACCTGTGCTAGTCCTTTATGTATTTCTGTTATTAATACAGTAGGTCCAGAATGCTTATACAAATGCCAGCTTTAAATTGATCTGAAATGGAATTAACTTCAAAGTTTTCTGTCATTTAATGATGACTGTTTTTGAAGAGAAACTTTCTATACAAAGTGAGTTTGAGACTTCACCATGGTTATGTAAGATACTACTTATTTTCAGGCTTCTTCACCATTATGACTGCAGCATCATTCAGATGTCACACTTGTGTGTTTTCATTGACTTACGATTAAAATTTAGACATCTAATTCAAGATTTTGTTTTTTAATTACTTCTCTCTCCATTTTAGACTACAGAAACTGTAACAGGCCTTCCACATAAGGGGTTTTTTGTGTAGAATTGCTTTGCTCTTCAGTGTGTGCTGTCTCAGACATGCACTATGTCCATTAAAGTGTGATTCTTTGACTGTAGTCTCGCCTAGACTCATTGCTTCTGAAGTTGGGGCTTCTCATTCCTACTTGCTCCTCACCCATTCCAGCTCCATGGTCCTGCATCCCTTTTCTGTGAGCAGAGTAAATTTTTCACTAGGGTAGTTTTCTTCTACTGATCATGGCAGCAGGATCTTACAGGGAGTGAGAGCAGCAGGAATGTGTGGGCAGGGAGTGGAGAAGAACTGGAGACGGCCTGTCCCCCTTCCCACCACAGTGAGTTGTTCATTTGGCTTGGAGGGCTGATAGATCTATGCTGTTCTTCATCTCAGATAAGGATTTATCTTTAGACAGTGGTATTTCTGCAAAATACCATAAGATTTGGGGAGAGCATTCAACCAGCAAAACCTAAAATAGTTAGGATGATATAGGATGTGCAATTGTGTTGTCTGGCAGATGTTTCTGTTATAGAAATTAGCTAGTGGTAAGGTTATCAGGACAGAAGAGCTAAAAGCTTCAAAGAGGAAGCCAAAGGAGCCCTTGTATTTGTCTGATCTTGATAATATTACATGATGAGTTCATTGGAAAGTAGTTACAAACAGTTTGAAATAAGACTCTTATAAACTCACTGTTATACTTAATCAAGTTTATATTTATTTTTGGGAAACGTAACCAGAGGTCTATCAAGGGCCTGATCTTACCTGTTGCAAAAGAACTATTAAAACAAGCTGCTATCCAGTAATAAGTAAAGCAAAATGTAATTTTCAGCACTCTTATTTCCCATCAGAGAAATGCACACTTAGGTCTTTCTTGGGTTGTCTTTAAAATTGCTTTTCACTATTACGAACAAGCTGAGGTGAACATTCAGGTTTTTAGTGTATTATATCCAAGTGGCTAGTGTTACCTAAAGAAAGTTATGATATGTTCAAGTGCATTCCTGGACCTTCTTTGCCAGTGACTAAAGAGAGTCCTAGATGGAAACTTTCAAAATAACAGAGACTGAGTGCTATAGGCATTACAGTGTTTAAAGCAGTCTGAAACACTGGGCAGCTAGCCCAGTGTGGTGATCCAGACTTCTCTTTGAACTAAAGTAGCTACCCCCAAAGATCTGTTTCACGTGCTGTCCCCTGGGCCGTGTGGGAATCCACGAGTTCCTTTAGGGTGATTTAATATTCCTGTGTACTGACTTTATAGCTGTCTAAAGGGGAGGTGAGGTATCTGACCAGTTATCTGGTATTGGACTGAGCTGTGAGTTGCCTTATTACTCATAATTCAAAACATCGTGCCTTCTTCTAAGTCACACCTCTGTCTGATGTGGATTATGCTGTACTTCTTTGTTTAATGGCTTAGTTGGTAGAAAACTTTCAAGTATTTGAGAAATCTGGTGTATAAGTTCATTCAGTTTGAGATGCGTTGAATCTTGTGATCTCAATGACCTGCAGAGTGCAGTAATCACAAATATGAACAAGTACTTATGCTAGGCTACTATCCAGCAAAGAAGGTAGATTTTATGGAGTGAGGGGAGCCTGCTTATATCTTATGAGAGCATTTCCTTAGGAAAAGTCCATGGCAATGCTCCAAAGGCTGTTTATCCAACAATTAACCTAAAATACATTTCCCAAACCTAGTACTGCGACTCGGAACTCTTTACCACTGAGGAAGTTCCTCTTGCTGGTCGATGGTTGAATTCGGTTTTGCTGTTTTGTTTCTGGTTTAAAAGCCTTGTTTTTTTCCAGCATCTATCCATCCTGCTGGCCAGGCCGCTCTCTTGAAGTAGAAGCATTTGACCTAGACTGTCTTACATTGAAGAAGGTCTGTAGTTTTAGGCTTTGCAGTTCTGTTAAGTGCCCCAATGTCCAGACTGTTCTTCAGGTGGTGGACAGCAGTGCTGGTACTGTTCTGAGCTAATTGTCAGTATGGTTAAGCTGTATCAGAGTGATGCTGTCTCTGGGTGACTTAAGTCAGTTTTAGGTTCATCTGTGGCCACTTCAAAGTTATTCTTAAGGTGAAGTGGTCAGCACTTAGGTGCTTTTGAAAAAGTACAAGTACTCTGTGGTCAGAATTGAAGCTGTGGCTGAATTCTGGCGCTACCAAGATCTGCATATCCCTGACTTGCATGTGGTCTTAAATACTTCCTTGAAGCTGGTCATACAATCATATGTCACTGAAATTGGTCTAAAGTCTTGGAGAGGTCTATAAACAAGCTGTAAGAACAGAAAAAAAAAATGAATTCCTACATAATTCAAAACCTAATAGCTAATCTGTTCCATGAGTTTATTTCTTAGTATGCTGGCAAATCATTGCTTTTTGCTGTAAATTACAAGTCTGTGAAAAGTTACAAAGCAAACAGGACTTGCTTTTCAAACTCTGGAATACTTGGCAGCAATGATTTCAGCTCTGTGGAAATGTATGTAAAAAATCTTGTATTACTTGTGTTACTAATAAATCTAAGCACAACAGTTTCTTGAAGAAAATTGTGCTAGATTGGGCTTGCATTCTGCTTAAAACAGTTCAAGTGTTAAATTACTGACATTCTTTAACAAACCATGTAAATGTCCTAAGGAAAAGGTCTTTTGAAAGCTTATGAAATTTCTAAACTTATACTCTGTGCGATAGAATTCTGAGGAACTGTGGCTTTTTTTTTTTCCTAGGAACTGTGACAGCAGCTGTGTCTAAAGTTTCTAGAGTTGCCACATCATCAGTTATGCTAATATTAACAGCAAATTCTGTTCTGCTGTTCACACAGATTCTGTTTCAGCAGATTATCAAAGCAATTAAACATGGTAAACTGTGCATATTTTTGCTTCTGGCAATACTGTATACAGGCATTATCAAACTACTGTACTTCCAGGCAGAAATGAAAACTTTTCCGTAGCTCAAGTGGTTTATATAAAGTGTGTGTGGTAGGCCACGTAGACTAGGAAGATGCTCTCATAAAACAAAACATCTGCGGTTGCTTGGTGTGGTAGTGTGCAATAATGAAAAAAACATGCAAACACAGTCATGTGAAACTTTGTAACTTTTATTTTAGAGGAACTGTGAATAACTTGCAGTATGCAGTGTAGTCTTCTATCAGCTGTAATTTATGGGTATATACGCATTGATAAAATAATGTTTTTAAAGAATTCCGTTACAGTGAATGTGCTTAATTGCTTTCTGCTGTCATTGCAGACATCTTTCTGCAACCCTTGCATTGCTGGGCCTGAAGCTTCCTGTCAAATGAAGAAGGAAGCAAGGCTGAAATGTGTGTAGAAGGGGTGATGTTGGGTTTTTTTTCCTAACAGAATGTGCAGGCTAGTGGGAGGAGGTGTTCCTAGAAGGAGAAAGCAATCAATTGTGAATTCATTACAAGTTGCCAATTGGTATGGCAATGATAAAAATTTCTTACGGTTTGTCTTGCGCTGTAGAGGTCAGTGAAGAGCAATTGAGGGAAGAGTTTTTTAGTTGGAGTTGTCAGCACAAAAGTAGCCACCTACTAAATTCAGTGATTTCTTTGATTGTCCTGTAAGTCATATAAGAGAAAGGGATTTAAAATTCTTGTATTGAATGGGGAGTGGCCTCAAGCTCCAACTGGGGAGGCTCAGGGTCGACATCAGGAAACAATTTTTCACGGAAGAGGTCATTGGGCACTGGAACAGGCTACCCAGGGAGGGGGTTGAGTCAGCTTCTCTGGAGGTGTTTAAAAGATGGGTGGATGAGGGGCTGAGGGACATGGTTTAGTGATTGATAGGAATGGTTGGACTTGATGATCCAGTGGGTCCTTTCCAACCTAGTGACTCTATGATTCTATGATTTTATATGAAAAAAATACCATTACATTATTTCCATTGCAAAAATGGGTCACAGAATCACAGAATCACAGAATAACCAGGTCACAATGATACAAGCTTATTCGTATGGTATTTAATACCTAATGCAGTGTGTATGCGTATACTCAAAACTGGTTAGTTAGAATGTAAATCAATTATCTTATTTTTAGGATGCAAATATTTTATTTGGTTTTTATTCTGGAGTGTTTTCTGGTATATAGTCACTTGACTTATGGAACAGAAAAGCATGAATCTAATTCTTTGTTGATTAAATAGGTCAAAATTGGGTCCAGCAGAGTATTTGTGTGGTGGCTGTTGAAGAACTTTTTAAGTTGTTAGTAAGCTTGATACTGAGATCTCTATGAAACCAAAAATTAGATAGGGGCTCTAACTCATAAACTGGAGCATACTATCTGGAGATCTGCATGGATTCATTCAGTTGTGTTGGAAGCTAGTTTATCATGTGTTCGTAGATTCTTTAAACTCTTCTTATCTGTGGTCCAGCAAACATAGTTTATAAAGTGGCATTCAACAGTTGAATTGGATAGCTGTCAATGAAATATATTGTAGAGCTGTTTGATAGGGTGAGAAGTTAGATTGCAAAGTATTTAGAATTGATACATTTGGAGAGTTCACAGAATTTCAGAATGCCAGGTTGGAAGGGACTTCGGGGATCGTCTGGTCCAACCTTTTTAGGTGGTATATAGTTTAAATGAGAGTGCTCAGAACCCTGTCAGGCTGAGCCTTAGAAGTGTCCAGTGTAGAAGAATCCGTCACTTCCTTGGGAAGATGATTCCAATGTTTAATTCTTCTCATGGTGAAAAATTCTCTTCTGTAATCCAATTGGAATCTTCCCAGGAGCAATTTATACCCATTACCCGTTGTCTTTACCTTGTGACTCCTCATAAAATAGGAGTCTCCATCATCTTGGTAGACACCTTTTATGTACTGGTACATGGTAATAAGTTCGATCTCAAAAATTCATTGCCCTGATTAGGAGCAGAATTGAGTAATATTTCGGTAGAAGCAGGAGCTCAAAGTGAGCAGTAAGATGTGAGGGACTTTGTTTGCCATTTTTCATGAGTCAAATGTTGGAATTGGTGCTTGTCTTTCTCCTGAAAGATACTCCATGTTGAGGTAAGGTGCAAATGGAAGCAGCAAATTTGGAATAGCTGTTTGTTTGAAAGCTATTTTAGAAAAAGAGTGCCATCTTATGATTTGACTTACTTGTTTTCCAAGTAACTATAATAATACGAGTAATCCAGTTTCAAATAAATATCTCTAAATGTGCATTAAAATAGCTATAAAATTGTGTTTATTCTTTCACTATATCTATTCTCTTACTTATTCCTGTAGTTCAGGACTCCTTAGCTCAGTTCCCTATATTCTGACCTTTATAATTTCAATGGAGTTTGAAAACTAACCAGCAAAATGAAATTGACCAATGGAAAACAAAGCTTATTCCTCAGGATATGAGTTTTAGTACTTTTTAAACTAAAAATATTGAAGTAACATTTATTTTCTATTGAAAGAAGGCCCATTCCTTTTAAAAACAATAATAATCAAGCTAATGAGCGCAGCAGGGCAAAGAGAAATGACATTTTGTATAATCAGTACATAGAATCATAGAATCGCCAGGTTAAAAAAGACATCTTGGATCATCAAGTCCAATCATTCTTATCTAACCTTAAACCATGGCCTTGAGCACCTCATCTGCCTGTCTTTTAAACCCCTCCAGGGATAGTGACTCAACCCCTCCCTGGGCAGCCTGTGCCAGGGCCCAGTGACCCTTTCTGTGAAAAATTTCTTTCTGATATCTAGTCTGAACCTCCCCTGATGCAGCTTGAGACCATTCCCCTTTGTCCTGTCCCCTGTCATTTGGGAGAAGAGCTCAGCTCCCTCCTCTCCACAACCTCCTTTCAGGTAGTTGTAGAGAACAATGAGGTCTCCCCTCAGCCTCCTTTTCTCCAGGCTAAACACCCCCAGCTCTCTCAGCCGTTCCTCATCACGCCTGTTCTCCAGCCCCTTCACCAGCTTTGTTGCTCTTCTCTGGACTCGCTCCAGAGCCTCGACATCCTTCTTGTGGTGAGGGGCCCAGAACTGAACACAGGATTTGAGGAGCGGTCTCACCAGTGCCGAGTCCAGAGGGAGAAGAACCTCCCTGGACCTGCTGGTCACACCGTTTCTGATCCAAGCCAAGATGTCATTGGCCTTCTTGGCCACCTGGGCCACTGCTGGCTCATGTTCAGTCGCTGTCAACCAACACCCCCAGGTCCTTCTCCTCCAGGCAGCTTGCTAGCCACTCTTCTCCTATCATGTAGCACTGCCCAGGGTTGTTGTGCCCCAAGTCCAGGACCCAGCATTTGGCCTGTGCATACAGTATATCACTTGCATAGAGCAACCAGTAGAAGGAAAGTAAAGATAACTGACTCTTTAAGTGGTTGGGGGGACATCTTCCATTAAATGTATAGCATTTATGATGTATCAGGTAGATGGCATGTCAAGTGTTTTACTGAGGTAACAGGCGTTCTTTGTCATTTTCAGAATCAGCTGTACTCTTGGGATCCACTCAAGGGTACTGAAGGAACCAGCAGAAGTGCTCAGCAAGCCACTTTCCATTATTTATCAGCAGTCCTGGCTAACTGGGGTGGTCTCGCTTGGCTGGAAATTAGCAAAGACAAAGCCTGCATACAGTAAGGGCTGGAAATGGGATCTGAGGAACTACACGCCTATCAGCCTGACCTCAGTGCTAGGGGAGGTTATGGAGCAGATAATCTTGAGTGCTATCACACAGCACCTATAAGATAGCTAAGTGATAGGGCCCAGTCAGCATGGGTCAAGGACAGGCAGGTCCTGCCTGACCAGCCTGATCTCTTTCTGTGACAAGGTGACCTGCTTAATGGATGAGGGAAAGGCTGTGGATGTTGACTGCCTAGTAAAATTTTTGATGCCACTTCCCTGTTTCCCAGCATTCTCCTGGAGAAACTGGTTGCACATGGCTTGGGCAGGCATACTCTTTGCTGGGTTAAAAACCTGGCTGGATGGCTGGGCCCAAAGAGTTGCGGTGAATAGAGTTAAATCCAATTGGCAGCTGGCTGCAAGCAGTGTTCCCCAGGGCTCAGTGTTGGGGCCAGTTCTGTTTAATATTTTTATAAGTGATCTGGATGAGGGGATTGAGTGCTTCCTCTGTAAGTTTGCAGATAGATGAGAGTTTTGATCTGCTTGAGGGAAGGAAGGCTGTACAGAGGGATCTGGACAGACTGGGCCAAGGCCAACATGGCTAAGTGTCGGGTCCTGCACTTGGGCCACAACAACCCCATGTGACATTCCAGGCTTGAGGACAAGTGGCTGGAAAGCTGCCTGGTAGAAAAGGACCGGGGAGTATTGGTTGACAGTTGGCTGAATACGAGCCAGCGGTTTGCCCAGGTGGCCAAGAAGCATTGTGGCTTGGATCAGAAGAGCGTGGCTGGCAGGATCAGAGAGGTGATGGTCCTTGTACTCAGTATTCGTAAGGCAGCTCCTGGAATCCTGTGCTCAGTTGTGGGCCCCTTACTAGAAGGAAGGCATTGAGCTGCTGGAGTGTGACCAAATAACATCTAGAGCTACCTGAAGGGAGGTTGTAGCAAGGTGGGTGTTCCTCTCTTCTCCGAAGCAGTATGTGTTAGAGTGAGAGCAAATGTCCTCAGGCTGCACAATGGGATGTTTAGATTGCTTCTGATGAAAAAGTCTTTCCTAACATCCATTCTGGAGCACTGGAACCTGCTGCCCTGGAAAGTGGTTGAGTCCCTGAACTCCCTGGGGCTATTTAAAAGATGTGGTGCTTGGGAACATAGTTTAATGGTAGACCTGATACCTGTGTTAGGTCTGCGGCTGGATTCCATTCTAAAAGTCTTTTCCAACCTAAATGATTCTATGGTTTGTCTTTGCTGTTTTGTGGGAGCACATTACAAAATATCTGTGGTCATGTGCAGATATGCTAATGTAGGAAGACACGAGCAAGTAGAGACTGGTTGCATGAGAAGCTGGTAAGAATTGTTTTGAAAAGCAGCAGGTTCAAAGGAATGAATAAAGGATTTCATCCAGAGGCAAAAATCATCGTGGCACTGCTGCAAAGGAAATGAGTAGCATAGGAGCAGGAGAGTGTAACTTGCACTCAGTTGCATGATTACGTAGGAATTCCAGATGATAGAAAGCAAAAGGACAATTAAGGTGATTGCTTGCTCATGGGGCATTTCAGAAATGCCACCACTCACTGTAGGAATGGGGTACTGTGTCCAGTTCTGAGTCCTCAGCACAGGAAGGATGTGGATCCATCAGAGTGACTCCAGAGGAGACCTCAAATGTGATCCAAGAGCTGGAGTGCCTCCCGTGTAAAGATAGGCTGAAAGAGTTGGGATTGTTTAGCCTGGAGTAGAGAAGGCTCTGAGGAGACCTTAGAGCAGCTTTCTGGTACTGAAAGGAGGCCTGCAGCAGAGCTGGGGGAGACACTCTTTATAAAGGAGCGCAGGCATAGCATGAGAGGGTATGGTTTTAAGCTGAAAGAGAGGAGATTTAGATGAGATATTAGGAAGAAGCTTTTTCCTGTGAGGGTGAGGAGGCCCCAGCCCAGAGAGGTTGTGGCTTCCCCACTCCTGGAGGTGTTCAAGGCCAGACTGGATGAGGCTTTGAGCAATCTGGACTCTGGCAGGAGTCCCTGCCCAGGGCAGGATGATTAGAACTGGATGATCTTTAAGATCCCTTCTGACCCAAACCATTCTATAACTCTATGCAATAACGAGAATGATGGAAGGAAGGGAGGAGAATGTTAACTGGTAACTCTTTTAATATTCATAGAATAGAATAGAATGACTAGAGTTGGAAAGGACCTGCAAGAACTATAGAGTCCATGTCCTGTTTTTGTGTAGGACAACCCTAACATTCACACCATGTGTCTGATGGCATTGTTCAAATGCTTCTGGAATATTGTCAGGCTTGGAACTGTGACTGCTTTCCTAGGGAGCCTGTTCTAGTGCTCCACCACCCTCTGAATGAAGAACCTTTTCCTAATATCCAACCTAACCCTCCCCTGGCACATCTTCCGGGCAGTCCCTTGGGTGCTATCATTAAGGGATCAGCGCCTGCTCCTCCTCCTCTCCTTCTGAGGACATTGTAAAATTTCTCCTCAGTATCCACTTCTGGCTCCACCATGCCCACTTTGTTGCTTCCACTGGCCACTTTCCAGTTGCTTGATACCCTTATTACACTGTGGCACCCAAAACTGCATGCAGTTCTCCAGGTGGGGCCATGCCAGTGCAGAGTAGAGCAAGTCAATCACCTCCCTCGATCAGCTGACAGTGCCCTCCTTGATGTACCCCAGGACATGGTTGGCCCCTTAGCTGCCAGGTTATGCTGTTAGCTCACATTCAACTTTCCATTGACCAGAACCCCCAGATCCCTTTCCACAGGGCTGCTCTCTAGCATCTTGCTCCCAGTGTGTATGGACAACCAGGGCTGCTGTTTCCCAGGTGCAAAATATGGCACTTGCCCTTGTTAAACTTCATGAAGCTGGTGATTGCCCAGCTCTCCAGCTGGCAGCAGCCAAAAATTATTGGGTTTGAGGAGGTGTGTTGGAGAAGAAAAAATAGTATGAGTAATGAGGAGTGCTCATAAGGAGGTGAAGGATGTGTTCAGTATGGTATCGCTGGATACTTGAAGAAGAAAGTAACAGGCTGTAAAAGAAGAGGATCCCCCAACAGAATATGTACTTGGTGTGGGAGAGACGTTCTAAATGGCTGGACAATAAACATACCATACCTAAAATAGATAGGTAATGTGAGGGCACTTACTCTATTACAACAAAGGAGATTTTACCGGAACCCTCAAGTTCTGCTCGAAGTTATTAGTAACTAATACCAGGATAGTTAGACAACGTCTTGTAGATCTGGTGTCTTGGCAACTGCCGTATGGAAAACTACTTGCTTGAAGGTATAGTTTTTAAACAAAATAATAGTATATATCAGAATCTGGAAGGGATATTTTAAGTTTTTATTCCTTCTACTTTTCATACTTGTCTGTTTCACCCGTTTTTATTGTATGTCGTGAATAATCTTCTAGGAAGAGTCCAGATTATTAGATTTTTCTGGGTTTTTTTGATTGGTTTGTTTTGGGTTTTTTTCCCCAAACATTGACTTTCCCCATGTTTGTGTTCATGAAAAATTCTTGTCATGAAGCTGGTTTTCTTTAAAACTCTTCTCAGGGAATAAAGAACACTAATTGTTATAGCAAGGTGATTCTCTATACCCACTAGAAAGAATTCTTCCCATCCTTACAAAAAGGACTGAAGTAAATTATATAGTATTGATGTTAAAATACCTCACTTTGTAAGATTCTTTATTTTTTTTTGTCTTAATCTGTAACTGTGGTGTGAGAGAAGGAGTTCCCATGAGAAAAGATCTGTCATGGAGGCATGATAGCAGAAATCATCTGAATGGAAAAGCCAGGTTTTTTTGTAGGATACTGTTTCAGAGTCTGACAGTGCAATAATATTTAACCATGTTTGAAACCAACAGAAGCTCACCTCAGTTTTAGTAGTCTTTGGCATAGGCTGAATATTCACCCTGCGTGAATAAGTCAGATTTGCATCACAGATTTCTCTGAATTTCCTTTATATCAGTGGTTATCAGAGTGTGTTCCCTGAGGCCATGGCTTTTGTCAGTCACTGGAGTGCCCTAGGTCTGAACAGGGCTTGTGTTGGATGTGTTGTGTGCGCTTTGTATGCATGCTAGGTGACCTGGTGTTAGAGGCAGCACAGGGCACTTGAAAAGCTTTATGCTAGATTTATAATCCTTTAGCGTAAGTTGTCTGAAATCTGCTTTTGTTAGCATTTTTAAAATAAGGAGAAGAAAGTTTTGTAACAAGTTATAAAAAGGTAACAAATACTTTGAAAGTGCAAAACTACATACAGGTCTTTTCTGTTCTTTCCCTCTTTTCTTATTGTCTTTTCTTTCTTTTAACAAAGGATTTCTTCCTTTGAGAACACGCATGTTAAATCCTTATTACATATTTATCACCACAGCCTTTTTTCCAGGCGTGGAAAAATTGCTTAGGTTTTCTTTCTTTTTTCTTTCCTCTAGAACTTCACTGACTATAAATTTTATTTGATTGTTTTATTGGACTACACATGATTCCTTATACTCCCTCATTCCATGATGTACTATCTACTTGTGTGATGTTTTTTGTCATGGTACTGTGACACTAATTATGGGGAGGGGAGTCCTATGCAAACTTTAAAAGCATCACATTTGAACATCAGACAGGAAAGTAGGCACTCATGGAAGTTACGGATTACAGACAGGAGGGAATTTTATATTTAGTTAAGGTATAATGCACCATGGAAATTCCTTCAGCTTGCAAGGGGATTGTAGTACAGGGAGAGCTGCTTATTCATCAAAGCAGTATTGGTGATACTAACATGATTAAAATTGGTTTCAACTGTTGCAATATTTAACTTGAGGTACGGTTTGCTTCTATACAAGAGCTAATTAAACTTAATATTGTGTTTCACTTTAGCAAATGTTGATAGTCGAGATCTTCCGCTTTTTGATGGGAGTTTTCACATACCTAAAGAAACTTCCTACCTTTTGGTTTTCTAGTAGTTATTTCTCTTCTTATCTGTACGGACACGGGCAACCTTTACTGAGGAGGAGTTTGAAGAAAGGTAGTTTAGATTTTTTAAATGAAACATTTAGTTTTCTTATCATAGTAAGATTCACTAAGTTTACTTTTAATTTTCACAAAAACAAGTTATACAAATACTATAGAGACAATCTATAAATTATAGTACTTAGTTCCTTTTTTGTGCTTCAGATTTGTACAGAAATGGAGAAATTATTTCACACGCTTTTCTCCAGCTTCATCATACCATCACCCCTCAGCTGATTTTAAGCTTTGTTTAATGAACTTGAAACCATTTTTCGTTTTTTATTCCTCTGTGTTGTCATAATAACAACTACATAGTGATTTTGAAATAGAAATTTTGAAGTGAATGAGTCTACGTACAATGTAAGTGGTTGCGTTGAATGACAGATTGACTAAAATAGATAATGCATTTTCTGGTAATATTGAAATAAGAATATTTGGCAGATGTGGTGCTGCTATAATGTTGCACAGGCTTCCCATTTATTCCCTGAATTCTTAGCATGTGAGACTAGCGTAAGCTGAAACTAATTGAAGTAACTGTAAAAAATTTTTTTTTTTACGTTAAATATCTTGCACAGATGAACTTCTCTATCCAGTTCAGGAAGCTATCAGTGTTCTAATTTCCCTTTAAGCTTCATTCACCATGTTAAAAACATCAATCCGATTAATATGGTAAGAGTAAAATATATTGCATGTTCAAGTTACAGAGCTAGTGAAACCTGGCATCTTTCAGCTTTGAGTCAGTATTCCTTAAAACTTCATACCCGTATCCTCAGTTATTTCTCTGTGTCTAAAGTTTTCTAGTGTATTATCCTTGGAGTGGCTTTCTTTGAGTGCTAATCAGTAACTGTAGTTGTAGTCCATGCTTCCCACCTGTTTGGCGTATCAGGAGATGACTGGTGTTCTGTGGCTGGTTCAGAGCCAGATGTGCTAGCAAATGAGTATTCATGTACTAATTGGCAGCCACAGATGCCAAGTGAAAAAGATTTTAATTCTGTTTGTGTGTTTCTTCCATGCTAGGCATGCTAATTTTAGTCCTTATCTCCTACTTGGCTACTGCTTTTCACAAACCACGTAGGAACTGAGGCCTGTGCTGATTTGTCAAAGTTGGTTTCTGTTTAGTGAGCCTAAAAGTTACCAGGGAGGGATACTGACAGGCAAACAATGTGATGACAAACTCAATTTCCTCTGAAGCCAGATTATCAAATTTAATTCCAGAATACACAAAGTTATAATGTTCCACTTTCTCAGGACAGCTGAGAAAAGTTGTAACATACTGGCTCTCAGGACTCTTGATTTTTTTCACTGGTAACTTAGAAGGTCAGTACCACTATGTTAGTTAAGTAATTTATCATAACATGTTACATAAAAGTAGTTACACAAATTGATGTTATGGTTAAAGAACTTCAAGTCTAAATAAACTATTATAAAGCAAACTTACGCATAGAAGAATCAGCTTAGCTGGCATGACTTCTGTCTTGATCTTTGAGTCAGCTCAGGTGCTGATTCTCTGCTTGCTTTTAAAGCCTGTCATAAGCTGTGATGCAAATAATTACTGGATACAAATAATTACTTCCAGTGGATGTTGTCCAAAGTGCTTTCAATATAAATGAATGCATGAATAACATCAGATGAGTTCTACCAGTGCAAAAAGAAGGGGCAGCATACATTGTTGCAGGGCTAATTGGCATACAGCTGCCACTGGCCCTGTTTGCCTATTCCTATCACTCCTGGAATTAGTACCCTAGCACAGTAGACTGATCGTCTTACAGCTGCAGCTGAGCAGCTTTATTGTTGTTCAAAAATTAATATTGATGTTTTACTTAATGACAAAGCACACTCGCGTGCTAATCTGACTGAAACAGGTGACCTGCTTACTGTTTGGCTGTAGGTTATTGGAGACCTGTTGATGAGGAATGAAAGATTCACAAATGCTGAAGCCATGCAGTTTCTTGGAAGTGAACTGTACTATGTAGGAAACAACTGATTGGCTAGAAGAATGGTGTGAAGATTCTTGGAAGTGCTCATCTGATTAAGTGCAATTTCCTAGCCTGTTATTTTGAACCTCCTGAATTTCAGCAAGGCCAAGTGCGAGGTCCTGCATCGGCATAGAGGCAAGCCACAGTATCAATACATCCTGGGGGATGAAGGGGTTGAGAGCAGACCTGCCAAGAAGGACTTGGGAATACTGGTGGATAAAAAACTGCACATGAGCTGGCACTGTGTGCTCGCAGCCCAGAAAGCCAACCATATCGTGGACTGAATCAAAACAAGTGATGCTAGTAGGTCAAGGGAGAGGATTCTGCCTCTCTACTTCTCTCTGGTGAGGCCCCATTTGGAGCACTGCATCCAACTTCGGATGCTTGGTACAGGAAAGACATGGGCCCATTGGAGCAGGTCCAAGGGAGGGTGACAAAAATGATCAGGAGGATGGAATATCTCTCCTATGAAGAAAGACTGAGAAAGTCGGAGTTGTTCAGCCTAGAAAAGAGAAGGCTCCAGGGAGACTTTATTTTGCCTTTTCAGTACTTAAAGGGGGCTTAGAATAAAGATGGGGACAGACTTTTTAGCACGGCTTGTAGAAATAGTACAAAGGGTTTTAAATTAAAAGGTGAGAGATTTAGACTAGATATAAGGAAGAAAATTTCACAGTGAGGCTGGTGAAACAATGGAATAGGTTGCACTGAGAATCTGTAGGTGCTTCATCCCTGGAAACATTCAAGGTCAGGTTGGACAGGGCTCTGAGCAACCTGATCTCATGGCCAGGGTGGCTGGACTTAGATGATCTTTGAAGATCCCTTCCAACACAAACTCTTCTATGATTCTATGTATTTTCAACAGTGAAGTGCTATGTGGAAGTAAAGTGACAGGTAAATGAGGGAAGGTAGGGAAGAATAGAAGAGAAACAGAGCTATATTTACAGTTTACCACAGTTTATTCATTCTCTCATTGAAGTTTCTACATGCACTTTTTTAAGTGATTGGTACCTCAAGGACTGAAACAATCAAACCGAGGTAGAATAAGGGAAAATTATCAGATACGCTGTTTCGTTGTTTCAGCTGATCTGTGTACTCATGATTCTGCTGCTGCTTTTCTTGCAAGGTAGGAGTGATATCATGGAATCATAGAAGCTACTGAAATGCTTCCGTTTTACGTTTTATTGCAAAGGAGTTGGTACTTAATCAACCTCTTGCTGGATTATGTAGCAAGGAGTCTTGCAGCACTTAGGTTCTGTCAGACAAGCCTGTCCCTTAATGTTTTGGGGCACTGACAGCCAGACCAAATTTAATGTACGTTTAAAGCACTTGATGACCTGGTATCAGGCAGTTAGGAGGAGGAGTCCTAGCTCTTTGCTGTTGGTTAGGCCCATTCTGTGGTCCATGAATTGTGGTAAGTGAAAGAGTGACCAGTGCTCAACAGTGTTGCTCAGGCTCGATTTTAGATAAAATGTTAAATCGTTAAAAGCTATACATTAACTTGGGTCATGTTATTTTTTTTTTCTAAAATATTCTGAGAACAGGGGTCTTAAGTTTGTAAACAGGTTTTTTTACTGTCTTTTTTTTTGAAATTACTGCGCCGTTTCTGCAGA
Organism: Phaenicophaeus curvirostris; assembly: GCF_032191515.1. Lineage (NCBI taxonomy): Eukaryota > Metazoa > Chordata > Aves > Cuculiformes > Cuculidae > Phaenicophaeus > Phaenicophaeus curvirostris. The sequence goes on from NC_091431.1 coordinate 797,486, forward strand.
AAGTGCCCCTCTTACTTAAATGAAAGAAGAGGGTGTAGCAACATGAGTGTATCTTTAAGGGGAAAAAGATTAATTATTATTAAAAGATTAACAATAATAATATTAAAAGATTAACAATAATAATATTAAAAGATTAACAATCCTAAGCCAAAGCAGTCACACCACCTTCCAAATTCATACTGGAAACAATATTGTTGAATTTCTGACTTTATCTGAAAGGTGGTTTACCCAGTTTGCCACAGTTTTCATTTAATGACAGAGTTCAACTCTACAAATCGGGATAATATTTCTATTTTACAATCAATGCAAAAAACTACAGGTGTTTTTTTCTTTTTCTTTTTTTTAAGTCAGTACAGTCAAGGTACATTATTATGTTTCAGATTATGCTGGTAATGTAGAGCTTCTCGGTGTTGCCAGAGAAGCAGTGCTCTCTTTAATTTTCTTTTTTAAAAGTTCACTCTTTGAGGAGAAGAAGGGAAAACCCCCCTCACCACTCTCATTATGTATTCGTATGTGTTCTTGGTAATTCTTGTTTAGTTTCTGCTATTACTTTCTTCCTCTGAAATCAAAGTAAAAGGAGCTGTGGAATTCACATATGGCTTCTAGATAGAGCTCTGTTCTAATTAAGAATTCCTAGACATAGAAATCCATTGATTTGAGCTTGGCTGTATTTACTGCCTTGGTCACATCCCTCTGCAATATTACCTGGAAATACATTCAGCCAAGTGCTAGCTGGTGGTTTCAAACTCCTGTCCAGCTGATCAGTTAAATACAGGGATAGAGATTGCCTTACACAAGTCCTCCAAAACAGAGGACTACCTGAGTTGGTTTTTTTTTTCCATGGGGTGATCTAAGTGCTAATTTGTGTAATATAGCGTCTTTGGGCTGGTTTATCACAGTTCGTTCGTATCTGGACGTTTACAACTACTGCTGTTCATTTAGGGTTTAGAAACATGTCTAGCCAGCTCGTGATCCTGGTTTGGACTGGATAGCTCAACTGCTTTCTGAAGTACTACATAGAGCCTGACTCCATACAATGAGACACCGACTTTGAAGCAGTAAATCCATTAGATTTTGGTCTTTGGCAATACGCAAGTAATTCTAGACTAGCCCTACTCCGTCCCAACTATCCAAGATATTTGGAATTGCTTTTCAAAACCTTTAGATGAAAATGATATTTGCTAGCAGTCCCGAGTACTCATTGTGGTTTCCACTTGGAGAAATAATGCTAGAAATGACAACTGTTCTTCATGCAGGAGGAAACACAGTGCTGTATTGAAAAAAAGAACCTCATATTTCAGTGCTCTAGTTGAGAAAGTACGAAGAAAGAATGGATGTACTGTGGAGGAAAGGTTTGACAGTAACTTGCAAGGACTGTGTGCGTTACTTTTCCCATGAGAAAGGTGGAAATACGCCCAAATGCGCAGGGTGATTTTTTTCTCGTTGGTCTTTAGCAGTCCCCCTCAGGACCCTGGCAGGATTGCGTGCCCAGAGACCTGAGAGGCTGCAGTCGTTTTGCCTTGCAGGTGCCTCCAGGTAGCAATTGTGCATCTGTCTTCCTTGGGCTGTATTTTAGTCCAGAACATGTTGACTCATGTTTTGTGAACTTGCTTTTATATTGTTAGACGTATTGTGGTACAATTCAGTTCACATGGTTTGAACCTGTTGGCATGTAGCTGGAGACGGCAAAAGCAAGGTTAATGCTGCAGTGATATGGCACAGACACTAGCTGAAGAAACTGTGTGTTCTTCAGCGCTCTCTGTGCTGGGATTTGACCCTTACAGTAAATAAGGGGAAAGCTTATTGATTGTAGTCTGGTTTGGTTGTAGCCCATCTCTCTGTCTCCCTCTGTACATTCTCACCTTGCTTTTTTGCCCTGGAAATAGCTAGCATTCAGGTGACCACAGGGAACTGATCTGGCTGAAAACTCATCTTGTTTCATGTTTTATAAAGGTCAAGATTTGCAAGGTTTTTCTTTTTTTGTGGATATATATTTGTGTAAAACTGCTGGGAAATGAAAACTGAACCCTGATGTGTCACATAGATGCATCTGTGTTGGTTTTGCTCCCTTTACCTCCCTACTTATATATGTTTTTAAAATGCAAGTATATGAAACTATAGTAAGTCTAAGACTGGCTATTTCCAGGTATTTTGATATGTATAAAATATATACTGTAATATAGTGATTCTTTTTTCTAAAAAAGAAAAAAGTAAACTTGGCAATTCCTTACTTTTCCTAAGATTCTAAAAATCATTAGATCTTTCAAGCTAACATTCCAGATAATAGAGAGAAATATTTGTAATAAAGTTCCAGAAACATTTTTTCACTTTCATTATTCACTCAAAAGATTATGTACTGTTGTTAGTTCTGGCTAATATGTGATCCACCTGCAGGTGTTTTGAATTTTAAAACTCTGTTGCCAAGTAGCACCAAAAATTAACGTTTAGAATATTCTGTTGCCACGGTAATATCTTGGTCAGAAGACTGCCAAGTAACTATAAAATGAAACCAATGCTTTTGGTGTGCCCTAAAAAGAGGGAAGGAAAGAAGGTCACTGAGAGCTGAAATATTACTGAATTCCACATTTTTCTTGAAGGTATTGGAGAGACCTTGAATACTCAACATAAATATATTTCACTTTTTTTTAAGCTGAATTTCTTGGGTGACATTTGTTAATGCATAATTTAACCAATTTACACAACTGTTTTTGGTGTGGTATTAAGGACTTTTTCCCTCTCTGCTTTAGTCGTGCTGCATAAACTTGAGGGAGTTCAGAAGCAAAATTCTTAATGCAGTAAAATTAATAAGCTATTGTGTATCTTTGGGCACATGTAAATAACTTTTTCTTTATTTTGCTTTGAGGCATTTCGATGTTAATAGATCAGACTCTAATTTCAACCTCTTAAGGTTGTCGTGACATGAAAAGGCTCCACTAGGACTGAGGTATAGCTTCTACCTACAATTTCACTTATCACTATTGTTCATTCACTGGACCCAGTTTTGTACAGGCATGTGGTAATTTTTTGATAGCAATATGATCAGGTATATTTAAAGTAGATTAATTTCCGAAACAGAATTTACAAGATAGATTCATGCTATTTTCTCATTGTCATCCCACTATTAGGTGTGACCTTGGTGTCAGGTAGAATCCTGAGAGCACAAGTGGTAGAAAAGACATGAGACCTTATATTGCAAACTAAATTAGGGTCTCTCTGTGTAAAATTACAGAACGTTGGTTAGGAATTATATCTTCAAACTGTAAGTTTGGTTTGGTGGTTTTTTTTTTGCAATTATATCTGGAACTTGAAGACACTTCATCTTCATATAGAGACACTTTGCCACGTTGAGGGAGAGGAAGGTGGCCTCTGTTTAACAAAGTGTTTGTGCAGCTTTATGGATATTTCAGAATACTGTAAACTCTTACAGTGAGTTTTTTCACTGGGTGAGGTGAGGTGCAGTGTTCTTTGTTGAGAAGAACTGAATTATTTGTCTTTTCTAGTTATGCATACAAGAACTAGGAATAGACTGTGTGCTGGCATAAAGCAGAAGTGGATGAAGAAACTCCAGTCTGTCTAGTGCTGGTTGTTTAAGGATTTAATAATTTGTTTAAGTGCATTATTGGGTCAGGACCAAAGTGTTCTGCACCTCATGGGCAGACGCCCAAGTAGAACAGTTCTATGTGATTCAGGCTGCTCAGAGGAAAAAGACGTGGCCTTCAGTTTATTGATGTGCATGCATTTTGGATAGCTTAGACTGAATGCATAAGTAAACTTTAATTAACTTTGAGTTAAGAAGAATTTAAGACATCCTGGGTCTTTTAGGTATCTTCATGTACAGTACTAGCTTTTGTACTTTTCATATCATAAGCCTACACAGTTCTTCTAGTATTTCAATGTTTCTTAATAGAATATATTAAATAAGTAATGGACAGGATCATGTTATTGCTTATTTATTCTCTTAATCTTTAGTTTTTTGAAGAATTGTTTGGGGTTCTTTTTCTGTTGTTTTGTTGGGGTTTTTTTTGGATCAAGTACAGTGGACGCTATAGTCGAGAGCAGGCACGTACCTTTCTTGATACATCTACAAATCTGTACTCACACTTTCCTTTATTTCTTTATAATTGGCTGAACACTAGCTTAGTTTGGAGACATGTTGCCTGTACAGACCTCAAAACAAGTTTCAGAAGTGGCCAAGTATAACATTTTATTCTAGTGTAGTGTTCCTTAAAGAACTTTGCTGCTGTTGTCTTGAAAATGTGAAGGCAAATACCTTTGACTAGTTATGTGAATCTGAATTGTACCTATAGTGTTTTGTCCACATTGCTTGGTGTGTTTTTGTTGCCATCACCAATATGAGGACTGTTCCATGGTAATTTAGGGTTTTAGAATGTAAACCAGATAAGTTTTTTTAGTTTTTTCATCTAAAAATGCCTTAGATTTCTGTTCAGCAAACTTGCAGATTTTCATAAAATATTTTTGCAACAGCTTAATTGCATGTGAGGCTCTTAAAATAACTTTCTTTTCTGTCATGTGTTTTGTCTTGTATGATATATAAAGACCTTGTCCCATCAATTTAAAAGAGATAATGCAAGTCATCAGAAGCCTTTTCCAGTAAGTCCTGCACTGATTCAGGCACTGATTAAGCCCTTCCAAGATTTTTGTTAGTTGAAATTAGGTAATTGCAACTATGACTGAAATACCAATCAGTGTTCAAATCCAACTGTTTTTTTTGCAAGGGTAAAAAAATTAGAAGGAAGATTAGAGATCAGTCATAAGATTAAACAATCTTGTGTCAGTTTTTCTCATTTTATTCCTTCTGTTTGGGCACATGAAGGGCTTGGACATGCTGAGGACTGGGGAGGGCTTGATTGGACTACCACACAAGAGGACAAATCTCTGGGAATGACTGACCCTGATTTATACTGCAGCCTTTCTAAATTTCATTGCAAAGATTTCTTCCTTTTCTTGTTGTCTTTTCTTAACCTAAATATGAAGAATATTACCTAAAAATATTATTGTATTTGGAGTAAATATTCGTGATTATTTTTCAAAATCTAGTACTGATTTTGGTAGGAGTTTGTTGTATTTTGTTGTTTGGGGTTTTTTTACTCAAGAGAAAGTTGTTTATCTGACTTTGTAATATGTGAGAGGAATAGTTCAGTGAGTCCTAGGAGCCACTCTGTTGGTCTGAACGCCATTGTTTCAGGCACACTGTAAATCTAAACCAAAACTTTTTCTTGATTTCTTTCCCAAGGAGCTGTCTTGCTTTCTTGAGAACTTCATGAGTACTTCCAAGAAAACAGTTGATGCATACTGTCCCGTGTGAAAAAGTGACTGTGGGTTACGTAAATTGATATTCCTAGTCTGCCAAAGGGCGAATACCTTCTCTCATTCCTGCTGTCATATGTCTATACAGGCTTCGTTAGCTGGCAGTAGGAGAGACTGAGTTTTGGCTCTCATAAACCCCGGAAACATTCTGTGTCTGCATTAATATTTCTATTAAAAAATACATTACAGAATTTTTTTTGAGAGAAAGTTAAATATAGTTTGCATTTATGTGTAACTAATACGCAAACTATGTTATTTAATTTCAAATGTGATTGTAGGTTGTGAATGTTTTTTTTAAAAACAAAAGAAAACCTAAAATCCAGAAACTCCCTCTTCGCAAACTTTCTAAGACGGTATACCCAATTTGCATCTGAGTTGCCAAACCCTTTACAGGTGCATAATACCCAAAAGGTATTCATCCAGACGATGCTTTATTTTCTTCCATTTATAAGAAGATGTTACATAGGGAGGTATGATATTTCCATTCAGTATCTTACAAAAATAAATGTTTACATGCTCAGATGGTAACTGGTGATGTTAAGGGTTTCTTCCATAGTGCATGAAGACTTGAGCAGTTGCTGCCTCCTAGCAGAGATTTGGCACAGGTGCTTTTTGGCACATGGTTTCTTCTGTTAGCTGAAGTAGAACTGCTTGTAGGTAGACCTGTGTGCATAGTTATTTTCATTAGGGTAACTGAGCTAACTACTGACCTTTGCTATACACATTTTAGAACAGCAGAACCGTTTTCTTCTTTAGGCTAAGTCATTCATGTCCTAAAAACCCTATTTGCGTTTACCCTTTTCTCTGTGCAAGTGCGAGTAACATTGTCCCAGTACAATTCTCCTCCCCTGCCTCTCCGGCAAGCGCAGCTCCACACACTTCTTCTCTACCCTGGCAGAGGTGGGGCTGATAATCAGTATATGCCCCTCTCCGGAGGTTGTTTTGCTCTGACAGATTCAGCCTTCAGGAGAGCCACTGCTGAGTACAGTTCAACACTTAACCGCTTGCTTGTGTCAGTAACCTAGCTACGAGCATAATCAGGTGTGCAAAATATGTGGAGGCTTTCCTCATTGGTTTTTTTAGAAGTTAATGATATAGTTTTACCTTTATGGTCTCTGCACAGGGCATGTGCAAGGTCTGACACAAATAGAGTGAGATCATGCCCATAACTATTTTTCTTTAACCAATTACAAAAATAAACTATGATCATCTTCAAAATCCTTCCCTTCTGAGCTGACATACATCTGCATGTGTGCTGCCAATATTCAAAGCAATCCCACAGATCATTTTCTGAAAGGCTGTTGAGCATCTCTGTTGTTCTTCCTTTCACACTTGCAACTGACAAAAGAAATGGTTCTTCTGAGCTCCGCCAGGTCTCTGGGGAGAGGGAGCCAGGTCAGGGGAACAGGGTGGGTACTCAACACAGTGATATTATTAGCTAAAAACTGCTTCACAGACAAAGTGCTGTGAACTGGTGCACACCAGCATTTTCCAACTGAGGGTAAGAAAATGTCTCTGTCTTGAATGTGTCCCCTTGTACTGAATGAAGCAATCAAGTCAAGCCTTGTCTCACTGTGACAGGTTAGAACATGTTCTATAATCATCCCTTTGTTTCTTCTCTCCTGCTGTTGGTTCATGAGCTGTAGGGTTAGTCTAATGATTTTTTGTCAGGCATGATATACTAGCCAGGCTTCACATCATAAATGTGAAATGTTCCTCTGTGAGCTTTGATGATTTATTTTTTCTTTCTTTTGGTTAAGCCTGATGTGGGTGCATTGTAATTCCTGGTTGTACTGACTTGATGGTGCAGTCATCATCAAGTAATCATTTTTATGTTATCTATGAGAAATTAGAAGATAAAATAGAAATGTGAGGTAGAGAACTTCCTTGAGAAAGAGGTGGCAACTTATTTTGAAACCTATCCCATGGATAAATTTAAGAGAAAGCTGGCTTTTTGTCAGGAAGAATATGTTTGTTTGTTTGTTTTACTATTTTGTGTTTTCTAACTTACCTTAATACCGATGGTAAGATATACCTGAATAAATAATGCATTTTTGTGAGTTGTGAAATAGCAAGATTATAAGACTCTATTGACTCCCTGTATATCCAAAATGTGCATTATTGACAAAAGAACAGCTAGGTCTAAAGTTTCCCATGATGGAACTTAATAGCGGAAGATCCAAAGATTTGTCCATTTGTACCAGCTGTATAGTAGTATTTCATAGAATCATAGAATAACCAGGTTGGAAGAGACCCTCCGGATCATCGAGTCCAACCATTCCTATCAAACACTAAACCATGCCCCTTAGCACCTTGTCCACCCGTGCCTTAAACACCTCCAGGGAAGGTGACTCAACCCCCTCCCTGGGCAGCCTGTTCCAATGCCCATTTAGAATTATGTTTCTTTTATTTTGATGTGAGAAGTAAGACAAAAACATTATTGTCAATTTTTCTTTAGTACTGTCTACTTTGGAATGCATTTTGGTAACAGGGTACCGGGTAGGAAGTAAGATGGAACAGATTGTAGTGAGTTGGAAATCACTTTGATTTTATTTTCAATGAAAGTCAATTCAAATACTTAACATATCTCAATTTCTGTTCTATAATAAATAATGTTTAGTTTGGGGTTCTTTCCTTAAACTTTGAAGATATTTCATAGTGAAAATGCTTTTACATGTTATGTACTAATGGAAAAGTACTGATGCTGGGAAGAAATAAACAAAGTGAAGGCAAAAGGTGAATATTTTCAGATCTTTAGCTCAGTGTAGCTCTAAGAATAATATTAAAGTATTGCTAGTAAGGCATGTCTTGTCTTCTGTTTAGACATCAGACACATTTTTAGACTATTGGTTGTTCTTCCTTTGATGTTTGTGGAAGCAATTTGATTGTAAATGAAATCTGAAATCATTTGAACTGGGATTTGGTTAGCAAGGGAATGCACTCTGTTTTCAAAACGGCTCTTTGTGTTGAACTAATTTCTAAAATTTAAGTCAATGTAATGAATGTATTGTATATGGAAAATAATCAAGGAAAACAAGCTTTATAATGTCTTCCCTCTTTCTGACAGGTTGTGAAGATGAGAAAAGATGTGAAGAAGGCCAGAGTCCTGACAATCCGCAGACTAACCAGACACATTGGGAAATTAAAGTTGAAAAAGTCAGTTTTAAGTATCAGTTTTCTTGCTTGTGTATTTATAAATTAGGCAGTGTTTTAATCGTTTTCCCGAAAATGGAAAAGAGAAACTTACGTTGTATTTAAAACTTAAGGCACTGTCGTCCAAAAATTCTATTTGTCTTATTTTTACATCACCTTAAATAGACTAAAAATGCTAACTAAAAAGCAATTTCATAAAGCAGAATTGGTATAACATTTTTAAAGGGATTTAGTGTATTAGAAGCTAATTCCATTCACTTACAGAACCTTTTACAGCACTTTTAAAAGTATCAGACTTAATCTTTTAGGTTATTCTTCTGATAGAACATAACTTTTTCTTACTGTAGTTGTCTGCAAGGTTCTATAGAAAACAAAAATCAGTTTGCACAGATACACAGGTCATTCTTAATTTTTAGTAATCAGTACTAATACTGGGTAAATAAAAAACAATTTATAGATCGTGCTCTTAAAGATAGCTGTCCCAAAGCAACTTATGACTTGTCTTACTGGAGACAGTATAAGATACAGCTGTTACTGAGTTCAAAGTGTAAACTGAGTGTATCCCACAATTTGAGCAAATTATGCAAAATAAGAAGACAGCGCAATGAACGCCTCTAGTTAAATATTACAGATCTTGAAATTTAATTGTATTTGAGATACCTATTGGCAATATGAATTGTAGTTACTATTTCCTAATAAACTAGCACTTGTCTTTCTTAATTTTGGTAAATCATTTGGGGTTTGTTCTAGTCACAACAGAAGCATTAGATTACGTTCAGCTGTTTGCTAAAGTGTTCATTTAACAACGAGAGGATGTGCTTATGCTTTCTCTTATGGTATTTTTATTTTTCTACTTAATGTTAGCGCAGGGGAAAATAAAGTGAGCAAAATCCAGATTTTTTTAATAAAGACAGACTTCATTTGCAGGGGTTCAGAAGACTTGAAACTAAAGAACCAGAAACGAGTTGAGAGGTTAATAGAGGAAATCCATGCCATGAAGGTAATATCATGCTTAGATATTTAAATATTAGAGGCAATTAATTTTGGTTTAAAAAAGCTTTGCTTGCTTTCTGGAACTGCAAGTGTTGAAACTTAACTGAAATGTAAGGTCTGACACAAAAGAATGAGACTGTGCCTGTACACAAAAGAATGAGACTGTGCCTGTAACTCCTTTTATTTAACAAATTAAGAAAATCAGCCATGATCACTTTCAAAATTGTTCCCTTCTGAGTTGACACCGAGCTGCATATGGTGCTGCTAATGTTCAAAGCAATATGGCAGATCATTTTCTGAGGGGCTGTTTTTGCTTTCACATCTGGTGACAAAAAATAGGTTCCTTTGAACGCTGACTGGATCTTTAGGATCTCCTCACAGTAAGCCTAAGTCAATAATTGAAAAGTTTCCATGTCACATTTCTTCAGTTTCACAAGAGACTTCATGTTAACTCACTGTTCAGTCTTAGCATCCCAACATTTTCTGACCGAGGACAAGAAAACACCTCTATTTGAATGTGTGTCCACTCGTACTGAGTGGAGTGATCAGATTGACCTCTGTCTTACTGTAACAGGTTAGAACATGTTCTATAGTCATCCCTTTGTCTTCCCCCCTTCTTGGTTCCTGAGCTATAGGGTTAGTCTCATTTTTTTTGTGTTAAACCTCATATTTCCAGAGTCAGCTTGGTCATTACTGTAACAAAACTGGAAAATTTTGAATGTTAGCATATTTCCATGTTTGTTTGATGTATCTGGCAAAGTATTGGACAATTTGAGTCTTAAGCATATTAGGCTAAAAATGAATCTGTCTAGAAATGCGTGATTCTTAAAGTTTTTACGGTATATAAAGCTCTTCAAAGGCATTTCGTGTGTGCTTTACAGTACAGTACTTTCATTGCCAGTTCTCTTAGCTATAAGTATAATGCTACTTGTGTTTTACTTTCAACTTCAATCATAGACTCATAGAATAACCAGGCTGGAAGAGACCCACCGGATCATTGAGTCCAACCATTCCTATCAAACACTAAACCATGCCCCTCAGCACCTTGTCCCCCCGTCCCTTAAACCCCTCCAGGGAAGGTGACTCAACCCCCTCCCTGTGTAGCCAGGGAGGTGTCCAATGACCCTTTCCATGAAAATTTTTTTCCTAATGTCCAGCCTAAACCTCCCCTGGCGGAGCTTGAGGCCATTCCCTCTTGTCCTGTCCCCTGTCACTTGGGAGAAGAGGCCAGCACCCTCCTCTCCACAACCTCCTTTCAGGTAGTTGTAGAGAGCAATGAGGTCTCCCCTCAGCCTCCTCTTCTCCAGGCTAAACACCCCCAGCTCTCTCAGCTGTTCCTCGTAAGGCCTGTAATGTTATGTAGTAGTTGGAAATCTTCGCTGCAAAGGACTGGTAACACTTCAGTCAGACTTTTTTTTTATCTTCACCCTCATTGTCAATTGGTACAGTGTTTTTCTTCTGTGTTAGGACATGTCAGGAAATGTTTCGGAAATTTTATAACTTTATAATAGTTTTTTACTGGTTATATCTCTATTTTAGCCAATACTGCTTCAGTTGTGTGTTGAAATAAGGTATAAATTCTAGTCATAAGGCTTGAGCACAAGAGACCTCTACAGGCAAAGAAACTTGTTTTCATGTAGAATGGCTTTGTTTGCTTTCCCTGGATCTTTCCTGATCCTTGCACAGATCTTGGTCTTCTAAAAATCTGGTAGCTGGAAAGGCTTCATTGACCTACTCAGATGTGCTGTGTGCCAGATTCATCAGGTGGAATCATTGGGTTTTTTAGCATGGTACTCACAAATTTCTGAAAGGGAAAAGAAAATGGGCAGCACTGTGTTAAAGGTAAAGCGCCAATCAAGCACCATGACGGTCATATTAAGGCATTTTGCTTCTGTTGCTTGCCATCAGTCTTAAATGTGGTCTTATGATTGCTCTCTTATTTTTTTTAGACATACATGTGTACTGGAGCATGAGGAAGATTATAGAAACATCTCTTAGTTTGTAAGACTACGTATAAAGTGGTCAGTTGTGATGCAGCACTGAGCTCACAAGTCCATGCGTGTTTTATGGGGCTTCTGAGAACACTACTGAGAGGGTTTCACTGCAAGATCCATTCTGCACACACCTCCCAGAAGCATTCGTTTCATCAACATTGTGCTTTTCCTTCCAGGATTGGCTCATGCAGACATTGTAAAGGCTGCCTGCACTCAGGACTGTCTTGGCCAAGTACATTCAAGCTTTTTCTTCAGTTGGTGTTAATCAGTGCAGGACTTGTTAGTGTTAATGTTAAAAGCAGTTGTTAGGGGAGGATAAGTTTGTCATCTGGAGAGTTAAGGCAAACAAATTTTGCTTTGAAATAGTTTATAGAAAGAGAAGAACCTTCCAAGTAAGCAGCTGAGAGAGGAAAAGCTTTCCTACCTCTCTGGTAAAGAGCTAGTAAGTGCACTCAGTTTTCTGAAATTGTGCTGTAGATGGTCTTTTAAAAAAAAGCACTCAATAACATTTTTATAGCAGAAAGCTTGTTTTTCTTGTTTTTCTTTATTTAAAAATGAAGAGGTAGACATTTTCTGGCTTTACAGTGCATTTGTTTCTTAGATGAAAGAAGAATTCCTTTTTCTTATGAATCACGGCCTAAAAGGCACTAGTTGTTTACATATTTTTCACCACTGTTGATTTCTAGACTAAAAGTGCTTTTTAGAATTGGCGTAGAAATATTCCTCGTTCAACATGAAACAGTGACAAGACAGCTTTTGCAGAAATCGTTGATATTATTTGAGGTAGTGGGGCATCTTCTGTTGGTGAAATGTCACTCCCGGCAACCTTTTGTCTTAAGCTATTTATCCTAGGATTTCATAAAGGACTTTTAGCATAACCCCAATGAATATTTTAGAATTTTTAGGAAGGAATGGATGGGATAGAAATGGTTAATAAGGTAAATTGCTAAGAGGTCTACAAAGTGGGGCACTTCCCAGAGCCAGGGAATGCCCAGGAAAATCCAGGCGGGAGCGGGATGGGCAGCTCTGGGCTCCTGACACCCGGCAGTGGCCATTCCCACGCAGTGCCTGATGGAAGGGGGCAGTCCCAGTGGGTACCATGGGAGATTTAAACACTCCCAAGGGAGCACCACGAACACGACTGTGGCAAACAGGTGTGGGGAGTGTTAGTAAAACGGGGCGGTTTGAGTGGCAGTTCACGTGGGCAGGATGAGTAGGGAGGTCACAGAGAGGGGCTGGAGGCCAGCCACAAGGGACCACGGACCGTGGCCACCTGGCATAAAATTAAAGCTGTTCCGGGTGCTGCAGCAGCCAGGATGGATGTAGCCACCCAGACGGAGCTTCAGTGGACACATGCAGCTACCCAGACTCTGGGCTGCAGGCAGTGCCCCCCTCTCACACATTCTCATGCCACCAGTACTGGTTTCACTTGTGGAAGCTGTGCTCACATGGGGGAACTCCTGCACTTGGTGGCAGAGCTGAGGGAGGAGGTAACTAGACTAAGGGCTATCAGGGAGTGTGAGAGGGAGATAGATCAGCGGAGTAGTGCCCTCACAAACTCAGCAGGCTGCTGGACCTAGTGCGGCTGTGCACCACCCAGCCACCCATCTGTCAGCTGCAAGATTGAGGGAAAAAGTCCATAAACTTCTACTTATATGTTTTATGTAGGAAGAAATGTCTGCCTTCTCTCTTACTGAATGAGGAGTATAGCAGGCTACAAAGAACAGTTTAATTGAAAAGACAAAAAGCAAAAATAATGACACCAGCTGAAATGGTTTGGAGTCAGAAAGTTGATGCTACATCAAAGTCTGACACGTGTATTTTCAGATGAAAATATTTATTGAGATGGCTGCTTCTGAAAGGTAGAACTTCTTTATTGGTTGGACAAAGACATGAAGAGTTGCTCTAGACTGATAAATGGAGTTTACTCCAGCTGGAGGCCAGTGACAAGTGGGGTTCCCCAGGGCTCAGTGCTGGGTCCAGCCCTGTTCAATGTCTTTATCAATGACCTGGATGACGGCATCGAGTGCAAGTTTGCGGATGACACTAAGCTGGATGGAATTGTCGATCTACTGGCGGGTCAGGAGGCTCCAAAGGGATCTGAACAGGCTGGACCGCTGGGCAGAGTCCGATGGCATGAGGTTTAACAAGGCCAAATGCCGGGTCCTGCACTTGGGGCACAACAACCCTGAGCAGTGCTACATGATAGGAGAAGAGTGGCTAGCAAGCTGCCTGGAGGAGAAGGACCTGGGGGTGTTGGTTGACAGCGACTGAACATGAGCCAGCAGTGGCCCAGGTGGCCAAGAAGGCCAATGGCATCTTGGCGTGTTTCAGAAACGGTGTGACCAGCAGGTCCAGGGAGGTTATTCTCCCTCTGTATTCGGCACTGGTGAGACCGCTCCTCGAATCCTGTGTTCAGTTCTGGGCCCCTCACCACAAGAAGGATGTTGAGGCTCTGGAGTGAGTCCAGAGAAGAGCAACAAAGCTGGTGAGGGGCCTGGAGAACAGGCCTTATGAGGAACGGCTGAGAGAGCTGGGGGTGTTTAGCCTGGAGAAGAGGAGGCTGAGGGGAGACCTCACTGCTCTCTACAACTACCTGAAGGGAGGTTGTGGAGAGGAGGGTGCTGGGCTCTTCTCCCAAGTGACAGGGGACAGGACAAGAGGGAATGGCCTCAGGCTCCGCCAGGGGAGGTTCAGGCTCAACATAAGGAAAAATTCTTCACAGAAAGGGTCATTAGGCAATGGAATGGTCTGCCCAGGGAGCTGGTTGACTCGCCTTCCCTGGAGGTGTTTAAGGTGCGGGTGGATGAGGTGCTGAGGGACATGGTTTAGTGTTTGATAGGAATGGTTGGACTCGATGATCTGGTGGGTCTCTTCCAACCTGGTGATTCTATGATTCTATACATTTTTGAAAGAAAATTACAATAATACAATTTTTTTTTAGTTTTTCCCAGTTGCCAGACTGCACACCTCTTTCTCAATTTGAATCACTCAAGAACAGACTCAGACCACCTTTTCCCTACTACATATCCAGGGGTTAAAAACAGGGTCTTTTGTGAACAACTCCCATTTATCCTGATGACCTCACAAGGCATGAGAGGAGGATTCCATCTCACAGGTAGTTTGTTTCAAGATCAGAGAAAACAGAATGAAGTTCCAGGACCTTGACACAGTTGTCTGTCTTCACTGAAGTTTTTAATGTGATGGCTTAATTTTCTCTTACTTGGGAAAACAATGTGAGGGATTGAGACCTCAATAAGGGATAATTCATTGCCTTCTTAAGAATTTCATTTCTTCATGCAGCTTCCTTTAAACCCGCCAACATTTTGTACTAGTTCATTTAGGTGGGGAATCTTGTTTCTTGGCCAGCACAGTGTTTCAATATGACTGATGCCACTTCGTGAGACAACTGTTATCTTTCATCCAGACTGTCACAAAAAAAAAGTAAATAAATTGTCTGATGATGCATCTGTTGTTAGAGGGTGGCTGCCTGCAGCTCAGCAGGAATAGTAAGGGTTGCTGTCCTTCTCAACAATAGAAATGTGAACTTTCAGTTACAAGATTTTAACTTCTCTTTCGAGTGTGGATCCTTACTAATTACAATCTGGTATCATAGGAAGGAGAATTTGCTTGCTGTTATTTCATAACTCTTGTTTTGTCACTAAGTCTTTGAGTCCTTTCTCCTGTCTTCAGATGGACTCTAAACTGATATAGCTGACATAGTTTCACTGTTAATATACAGTTTCCTAGGAGAAGGACATCATTAGATGCTCACTTTTAAGGTTAAATACTGTGGGTGTGTCTACAATGTTTATATACTCTGTGTACTCACACATGCACAGTTCTGCATTTATTGAAAACCCAAGAAGTGTTGATGCTGGGTGGGCTGTATTAAGCTTTCTGTTATTTGGATTTGCAAATAGCATATATTGTTGTGGTGCTGTTGGAATGACATTTAGTTTTTCATTCTATAGATGTTCAGCGTTAGAGCTGGAGATTAAAAATAACTTCATTTGCAAATATTATTAATGATTTCTCAAGCACAACAATCAGAAGTAAACATTGTGGGAAGTGAGAGCAGTTAAAAACTCCAGCTTTGTGGATGTAGAAACTGGTTTAATTGATTGCAGGAGTTCTCAAAGCTATTGGGCTAGTATGCTGTTATTTGAGTTCTTCGATTTCATTTTGCCAAAACCGTATAAAATATTTATTTAACAATTCATGAAAGATGGGGAAAGAAGAACAGTATGATCCTTTCTAGTCTTTCTACTATTATACTACTTTTTTAAAATACAAAATTTTATATACTACAAGATTTTTTTACTGGTTCATCAGGCATGGTAATACTGACAAAGTGGATTAATTGTCCATTGTAGAGTACTTCTTACCCTATTTAGCAAGCTATGATATTTTAAGAACATTCTTCATACAAAAATAACTGATTATCTAACAAGTCCAATTGTAAACATAGCACTGTCAAGTCCACCATGTTAGAGCTGTGTCTACACATATTTTAAATACCTCTTGGGCTGGTGACTCTGCCACTTCCCTGGGCAGCCTGTTCCAATGCTGGACAACCCTTCCAGTGAAGAATTTTTTTCCTAATTTCCAGTCTAACCTTCCCCTGGCACAACTTGAGGCCATTGCCTCTCCTCCTATCATCTGGATCAGTGCCCTGCCTGCCTCCTCCTGCCCTTGCCTCCTACCATCACAAACTCCATCTGACCCCGGTGCAAGGACTTGCCTCAGCCCCTCAAAGGGAACAAAGGAAGCCCCTGCAACGTCTTGGCTATGTACAAGTGTTTGTGGGGTCTGTGGCTTGGCTGTTGATATTCTTGATTAATAAGGGTGAGGCAGGTGACTATGTAACCGTATCCCCTCACTATACTCGCTTTCCTTGAACGTTCCTACCTACCACCTTTTTCTGACATGATTCTTAAAATAGTGAGAAAGCAGACTGGTGTATTCACAGAATGAGTTCTGTTCTGTGTTTAATCTTGACCGCATTTTGTATTATTTTCGCTGATACGTTGCTTCCATTCATGTTTATGGTGTTTCACTTTTTAGTGTATTAAATATAACTGCTTTCCCAAGTAAGTCTCCTATTTGCTCTTGCAGGGTAAGAATGTCTTAACTAAGCAAGCTTAACAATCTCAGCATGAGAAAGCTGTAGAGTGTGGTACACTTCTTTTTATCTAGATAACAAGCATAAATTAGACTTGTAAGAAAAACAGAGGAAAAGGGGAGAGGGGAATCTTGTGCTGTACAGTCTTAATTTGTAATGAGAAAACAACTGACAGCCATTCCTACTGTTTTATTTCATTATTCATTTCATTTTTCCTACTATGATTTCTTTATGATAATGGATGTAATGGGATTTTTACACCAAATACTGCTTTGGAGCAGATAAAAAAAAGATGGGCTGCATTTCTTACATAAATAAGTCAGTAAAAATATCACCATCTTCATTTTTGAGACTTCATTGTTGACAAGGTACTTGAATGGAAGCAGTTATGGGTTGTTTTTTTTCTTATACACTAGATTCTTAGTTACAAAGTGAAAACAGATCACAAAGGCAGCTTTTTGTTGGATTTGAGACAACTTAAAGAAAATGCTAAAGCAGGTTCTCAGTAGAGATTGTCAAGTATCTTAAAAATATGGCTTGCAGATGAAGCTTTTTCCTCTTGAGTCTTGCATAAGAATTTTACTACCCTTTTTTTTGGGGGGGTGCAAAATAAGATATTTTCACTTTTTTAAAAATATGGCTTGCAGATGAGACTCCATGTCCTTTCTGAATTCTGCATAAGTATTTTTATTGTTTATTTTAATAAAGAGGCAACCTTTGCAGTAGTACGAAAAACAAATTAATGCAACCCATATGCCTTAATTTATTTGAAAATTGAGCAGTGACAGCAAACCAAAACACTTATTGTTACTATTATTCAAAGTAATGACAGAAATGTCAGCATGTTTCTGTGCTTATTTTAAAAATATTTATGTATATTCCAAACAGATACTTTTTGTTGTTGTTGTTGACTTCTTTCATCATTGCAACATGTATTTCACTTTAGTGCACCAACTTGGGCCTCTTTGTCAACCTTCATAATTCATCTGAACCTGAGAATGAAAAGAATGTTTCTGTAAGCATTGCACACCTTTTCTTTCCATTCTGGCCATCCCATGCTGCGGTGTACTAATAGCTGCCGAATAAGATGGTCCTTGTGAGATCTTGAGGGCAATTCTAGTTAATTTCTTGCTGAATACTAGCATTTCATTTGTTCTGGAGAAGATATGAATGTCTTCAGTAAGCAGTGAATCTGTTTAGTATGGTGAAGCAGTATTAAACTGTCTCAGGATGCTAATCAACTGTACTTTTGGGTACTCCCTCTTCTGAAGACATTTCCCAGGAGAAATTAGGTCTTTTGTTCCTCACAGATGTAAAAGAAATTATTCTTGAATAAAGGTTTTATTCTTTTTTCTTCTTATTGGAGGAGCTGGGAGGGGAGAAGAGACGTAAGAAACTGGAGACCTACTGTAAATATCTTTATAGTCACTTGGAAACTAATTAATTCAGAATGGTGACTGCAGCTGTTATGTCTCCTTATCCCAGTTGATGCTTTGGTGTGTAAAATCTTATTTCCCCCATGGTTGCCTCCTGCTTACAAAGACAAAACAAAATGTATATGTTTATTATAGAATGGAGTGAGTGAACATCTGGATGACTAGGGTAAGGCAGAATAATTGTACGTTTAGGAAATGAAAGTCATGCCTTGCAAATCAGTGGGAGTTCTTTGAAGGAATAACTCCATGTACTGGATGTTGCTGATTGAGTCTGTATATTGCTTTAAATTTCCAAAAAGCTATTGTCCAGCTTGCATCAAAGCCTCTGGATTTTTTTTTTTCAGGTTTGAGGTTTGGGGGGAGAGGTATTTAAAAAAAGCTGCTCATGGATATTCTTTTAGTCACAAAGTTAAACTTAGTAAGTGTGACAGAGAAATAGATGGTTAGCTTTCATAGTGCTGGGAAGCTAGCAGTGGAATTCTGTGGGAATTAGTGCTGGAAATGATTCAGAAAAAAAAGAATGAATGCTGGAGCTTGATGACCTGAGATTTCAGGGTAGTGAAGATACTGACACCCAAGACACTGCAGAATAATATTACAAAAACAACTAACTGAGCAATAAAATTTGGTAATGCTAAATGCAAAGTAATGCATGTGTTACTGATGAGAATTAATTTCCCAGTGGTTCATTTTAACTGGGTTGAAATTGGTAATTAGCAGTCAGGAGGTGGATATTGGAGTTACCATACATACCTGTTTGAAAACGCCGTATTGCTTTTTGATGTCTTTAGACAGAAGACAATCTCTATCTATTTAAATCAGTTGTTTTACCGTGTAGCACATAAGCCTTATTCATGTATTTAAAATAAAATAAAATTAGTAAAATATAAAGAAAACTGTCAAAGATGATCAGAGATATGGCATAACATGTACAGGCAGTGTAACAAAATTGGAACAGGACTCTGCAGGATACAAGGTGAACTGCAGATGTTGGAGGTTTATACAATTTGTATATTTGTCCTGGGTAATTGTTTTGCATATTATATACCAAGATTTTGCTGAGGAGCTTTTAGCAGCCAGTTTGGAAATCTGCAGGTACTGAAAAAAAATTGTTTTGTTGCCAGATCTCTTCTTCTCACCTTTTCTTCTTACCTTGGGTAAATGAGATAGCAGGCTTGTTTTGCAGAATATTCAAGATATCTAGGAAAGGACAAAAAGTAATTTGTTTCCTTCCCTGTGGTGCTTTAAGAAAAGACTGGAAGGGGTATACTTTTCCTGTAGGTAGTGCATACTGGGAAAGGGAATGGAAAACTGAATTCTTTCTTGTGTGTAATCTTTTGAACCCCTTTCATGCCCTCTGGAAGCAGACGAAGGAACTGTATGTATGGATCTGTATATTCACACTCTTCTACCTTACTCCTTCTGCCTCTCTCCAGGATTTTCAGTCTTCATTATTCATTTCTGTTTCTGCATCTATTTCAAACCAGAATCAAGCAGGTGGGGATTATTACCTGGATTGCACCCATTGTCTCCATTGGGAACACTGTGATTATATAGCACATCCTTTTTCTGGCTGCCTTGGTGGCAGCCTTGCTGGCTCAAGCTCCTGCTGAGAGAAAAGAGGCTAAACTGAGAAAGAGGCAGCTTTCTGCTAGTTGTCCATAGCGTCCCCTTCTGGCAGGAAGCAGTGTTTTTCTTTAATTTTTATAAAAACGGTTCATCTGGCAACTGGCAATACTGGCAACGGTTGTGAATACCGGGAATAGTAATTCAAAACCAATTATAGTTCCAGCCAACACAGGACTGCTTGGAAATACGTTAACCCTGAAATTGCATGTGGTTGTTATTTTAATATTAGAGAAGCAGTGTGGAACAAATTGCCAGTACAGTGTGAAATTACAGATTGTACCAGTCGAAGTGAACACTGATATTCAGAACTAAAAGATGTTTGAAGAATATTCAAATAACGATAATTTTGGCATCATTGTGCTTGCTGTGTTGAATAATCCACTGAACATGTTTTTTTCTCTTTTGCAACTTTTCTTTGGAATGCTTGTAATTGTAGTTTACTTTAATAACACCTCCTACTTCTGAAATTGTCTCAAGATTATAGATCTAATAACTTTTTTTTTCAATCCTCTGGTAAAAACAGTCACTGCTGCTCCCTGAATGTGGCTACTGAATAAGACGGGAATCTCCAAAATTAAACAATTCATTTAATGTAATTGACTAAAGCAAAATGCCAAGTTCACAGTGTTCATCTCAGTAGACTGATGTAATTGCTGGCATTTGACTTGCATACCTCTTGAAATATTAAATTAGTTTATAAACGTGGCAGAAAAGAGCAGCCTATACTTGCCAAATAAAGTTTGGGTATTTTACAAGAGCTTAAACAAACTAGCCTTGTTAACTCTTCTTTTGAGGAGTTGTTTTTTCATTTTGCTTTGTTACTAAGCTGCATGAATAAGTAATCTTTGCCTCAACCGCAAGCTCTGCTTTTGAGAGAGTTTGTACAGCAGAGCAGAATGAGGCTATTTAGCTAGAAGAAGGGAACCAGTTGGACAAAACTATATTTACAGGAATATTGTATACTTTTGTTTGATGAGTATTTTAATAACTTTATTTTTCCAGAAAAACAATAAAAACCAGAAATCTAGCAGTGTGAAACTTAGTAGGGGAAAACTTGCAGGTTGACACAGAATTTCACTTGGATCTAAACTGAGACAGCAATACTGTAGACATTTAGTAATGTTTAAAATTGGTGCCAGCAAAAACCTGACACCAGCGTAGTTCACAAAAAGAACAATTGCTAGACAAGCTCCACTTTAAATACATTCTTGCATTCCCAATGATTAACTGTAATTTTGGAGTGTTTTTTTAACCGGTTAGTAATAGTTAATTCCCATCAAAGTCAAATGCCATATGTTCATCTAAAGTGAGATGGTTATACAGCTTTGACTTGTTTTGGAAGTTCTATTCTGATAATTTCCTCTAGTGACTTCTTTAGTTTTGTTATTTTAAAATGAGAATTAACTTTTCCTATTTTTTTCTTGATCTATTCTTTAGTATTCCTGACCGAGTTGTTATTAATCCATCAAGGCTGAAAATTAGTGATTTCAAGGAAGATTGGTTTTTTTATTTTGAGAAGGCATATATTAAAATAAAAGGCAAGTTGAAACAACATTGAATTTTATAAAGCTTTTAAAAATGTAAGGCAACCGATGAAGCACGCAGTCATTGAAAATACATGACATTTTCTTTAGTGTATACTTTAGGAGAATGAGCAGCTGTAGACACTTTCTTTTTATGCTTTCCTTCCTTCCTTTTTGTAATACAGAATCTAGGTATTTGATAAGTGGAAAATACTATAATTACTGTAGGACATAATAATAAACTTAAACCCTAATGATACAGGGGATTGTATTTAAATTATAATTCACTCGATTTGTCTGCAATTAGAGAGAAAATGTCTTAATTTCTACCGGATAAAACCTCTGGTTTCAGCATGTGATGATATAGAATCAAGTCATTCAGTCAGGTTGCCGGGAAAAGCTTTGTTGGCTAGTCTGATGTAACAAAAAAAGATCTATGGGATCTTTGTTTGTTGTGGCTTTGCTTTCCTGTAGTTGTCTGTTCTTTATGACACAGGTATTTACTGTAAAACTTGACTTCTATGGGAAGCTAAATCTGTGCATCTACATGATTTGGACTTTTCTCAGACTTAAACATTGGTTATAAGCTTAGCAAAGGTTTAACTTCTTGAAGCCATTTATTAAAAGAAAGCATCAGTCCTGAAAATGTGCAGACTTCTGAAATAATAGTGTTTATTCAAACAATATTAGTAAATATTTGTAAGACTGATAGTATGAAAGCAGTTTAATAATTAGAAGTTACCAAAACATGCAGAGCATGGCCAATTGGAAAGACATCCATACCACACGTTGTAATGTCACATGTAATTTTCACAGAAAAAGAAAGAATACATTAGCAATATACGGATTTGTTTGTCTTGTTTGTATTAATTTTGAGTGCACTTATTCCTCAACATGAAGCCTTTATCAGTATATTACATTTTACTAGATTTAAAGGATTGGGTGTCCCATCTTCCCAAACACTTCTAACCTACACTTAATGACTGTCTTTTACAGTCTCTCCTAGTATCCAGCTGAGTACTGTGTATTTTTACAAACTTAGATTTTGTGTCCATCTGTAATTTAAAAAGCAACAGTTTATGCTGGTGAGATGCCAGTGAGTCACCAAAGAAACCATAGCGGTAGCTCCCAAATAAGACTCCTTCACTTTCTCTGTCTCAGAAGTGGGGGCATAAATGCACCTAAACATTGAAAAACCTGATGCTGGCTTGCCAGGAAGAATAGCAAGTCAACGTGAGCAAGGCAGAGAGTTCTTTAACCTTGGTATCGGTAGAGGAATCATATCATGTCTTTTATTTCTTTACTTAAGCCTTTTATAAATGTTTCTATATCTGTTTCAAGTATTAGAAATAAATGCTTTTTACTGCATTTTATGTAAATCTAACGTGAGCTGAGTGTGGCTTGGGAGACAGATTGTGCTGTGTTTTTAGTAGAAATATATGCATACAAAGACTGGAGATTTCTAGGGACTGCTAGCAATAGAATTTTTAGTGTCAAAGTGGTACTACTAGATCCATTTAAATTAATGTGTCAGTTTATATTTTTGTTGATGAGGAATGGAACATTTTAATGAATATCTGATCTATTTCTTGTAAAATAAATGGTGCAGTTGCATCATTTGGGCGTGCCCACGTTGTCATTGGGCCAGAGGAGATAAATGGGTTTTCAGGATTGCTTGTCACCGTCAACAAAGCAGGAAATCATTAAAACAAAAGTCTGAGTCTCTAGGTGTCTAAAGCTTTACTGCAGAAGGTGCAGTCACAAACAAGCAGCAAGCATTCGTGTTTACCTAACATCAGGTTGCAGTTAGGGGAATTTGAGACAGATCAGTAGACCTCTCTGGAAGGATTTTATGACATTTAAAGGTGATGGATAAAGATGAGCGTCCTGGATTGCCTGGATTCAGTAAAGGAAAAAAAGTAAAGCCAAATGGAAGATTAAATTTCCAGGAGTAAGGAAGACTACAGGCTCATTGTCTAGAATGAGAATTCTCTTCTGCATGATATTACCAAGACAGATACTGCATCCCATTTTATTCCTATTTTTAAAATAGTAGTTAAAAATGAGACCAAATACAAAAAAGACTTGCAGAGGTTAGATATATACGAATTTTTATTCTGTGGTCGATCAAGTTCAGGAAATTTAATTACTCAAAAGGGGGCTTGAGAGGTAACTTGGTAATATTTTGTAAGTGCTGGGAGGAAGGAACCAGCTACTCAAAAGTGCGTAATTTTGTCTGTTGATAAAATTGCCTGCTGATTTTATAATAAAGCAGATATTTCAGTGTAGCACTTCTGTTTCACAAACTTATTAATAAGCTTAAGCCACACTCAACTAGAGAGTGTAAGATTTTTACTTACCAGTTGAAATTTTCTGTCCCACTGTTCTGTTTATTAATTTTATCCTAATTCCCTTCCTGGCAATACTATTCATCTTGGCTTCACATCTGGAAACACTGGAGTTTGGGGGGATATAGTTTGAGGGGTGGATTTATTTTATTTTTGACATAGGCAGGATGCCATTTAGTTTGTTATGGTGGTCCACTAATGAGACTTACATCTGTATAAACTCCTGTGTGTGTCTGTATTTGGGTCACAGCTACTGACAAAGGATTTGGATTTGTAAACTGTCAGGGGAAACCGGTGTCATTTTTTTCTTTATAATCAGTTTGGTATATAGAGTACTGCTTTTCTTGAAAGCTCACCCTCACAGCTGTGACAAACTAGTATTTTTATCATGGATTCAGTTTATTTTTGAGAGGCATATAAACTTTCAGGTGAACCATGGCTGATTTATTTCACTTCTAGATACGCTGCTTCGAAGTGCATCATCCTGTCTTTGTGCGCTTACACAGTAGTAGTATTTACACTAAGAATCAAAGACTACTTTTGCTCTGAATGACAAAAATACTGGAGTTTTACAGACTTAGGGGAAGAAATTGGTTATAACAGGAAGCCATGCAGTTATTAAATTACAGAAGAAAGATGCTGAAGACCTGTCTTGAAGTGGATTTTTTTCCCTGTCCCCGTTTCCTCACTGAAGGAACCTAGAAAAATGACAGGAAAAAGCAAAGTGAGACTGAATGCTGTGGAAAAATATAAGAAACTTTACAAGAAAGTAGTCTCAAATACCTGTGAAAGAGTAAAAATTATAGTAATGTTTTAAAAGTTGTAAGTGCTGTACTGGGTAACAAACTGTAGAGGAGATTCCAGCAGAAATGTAATATTTGATTTTTGGCAAGGGTGTTCTGTTATCTAATTGAATTACGTGCACTGATACTGTGACTTAATTCATATAGGAATTAATCCATTTTAAGGCAAAAATCATCTTACAAGGATGTTGTATACGAGCCATTTCTTAAGGAAATACAAAATGTTTGTACAACCAAGAAAATGTGAAAAAAAAAAATGAGGAAAATAAGTGAATTGCATTATAAAGGTAAAAGGAAAACGCTAATCAAAAGAAAATTGAATTGGGTAGTTTCTGATGGTGTAAGGATTCCTAAATTGCTTCCACAGGCCACTGCTGGCAAGCTTTTTTTTTTTTCCTGAGTCATCTAAAACTGCCTTAGACAGCGTAGCCGGGAACACATTTTATGTGAATGATCTTGCATTTCTGGGATGTGCTGAAGCCTCATCTGATAGGTATTTTTGTGAGAAAAAAGAAAAAAAAAAGTGACAAACTATCTTTCGCAGTGTCATTGGACAAGGTGTGGTCAGAGCAACCACAGTCAATGTCAGCATGAAATTATATTTTCAGATGCCATTTATGCTTGATGTACTTCTGCTCAATATAGTCTTGCCTTCCTGTATAAGACAGTTAAAGTGTATTTAAATAAATTCATCATTTACAAAACAAGAGCCAAACTCTGCTGTTCTAGGTTTCTGTAAGTAGTGGAGTGAGTGCTCTGCCTCTGGATTGGGACTGAATTCAGCAGAGATACGTGGCTGCCCCTCAGCCATCCCTGCTGCATGATGCCATATCCCTATCCGTGCCCTATCCTGTCTATGCCATATCCCTACCCGTACCTCAGTGCTCCTTTTTCTTAGCCCTAGGTTAGTCTTTTCCCACCCATAGTTACTTTTTCCCCCACATCTGGTGTTTCAGTGTAATTTTGTAGGTGGTCTTGGCTTTGTGTGCTCTTACCAGTACTGTCAGCCTTGCAAGTTGTCCCTTCCCAAAAGCTGCCCTGTACTTCTGTTCAGCTTTCCATGGAGCTTGTCTGTTTCTCCTGTAACACTCCCTGTAAAATCCAGCCACTCTGTCAACATCCTGCATTATTTGTCACATCCAGCAATTTTCTTGTGTCGTGTCCAGTCGTTTTTCACATCCTCTGCATTTTGCTTAATCTCAAGGCCAAGGTCTAGTTATCTGCCCGCAACCTTGAAAGGTCCAAATGCCTGATGAGTGTGTTCAGCTGAAGTCCCCCTGGTAGAGCACAGAGCAGCTGCTTGAGTGGCAAACGCCCAGAGGAGCCTCAGTCCCCACGCTGTGAAAATTGTTTTAAAATTGTGTAAATCTCAGCTCTGAGAGTCAGGCCGGTCCTGCTGCTGCCACTCTGTTGCTTTTACCACCTCCTTCAGTCTCATCGTGGTTGTTGCTGTGGCAGTTGTTGGCTCAGCTCCGGCACCAGGACTACCAGAGCTACACCATTGTGTTTTGTGTCATGTGCATGAGCCTGCAGCCTTCCTTTGCTCACTTCCCTGTCTCTAAAAGGGTTTTGTGACAGAGGCATGATAGGTATGCAGTGAGTAATTAAAACAATCTCCTCCCTTTGTTGTTTACCACCTATTATCCATTGGTCTGCCAGCATTTGCAATCTAGGGCACTGGTACCATCAGTGCTGGCACTGTATCTGAAAGTCAGGAGCTCTTGTTGTAATTGTAGTAATTTTTCTACAAGAGAAAACATGGCCAGCGTGCACATATACAGAGCCTGTTTTATGTCAGTGGAAATAATTTCTGATAATTAAAACATTGTTCTTCACCAAGGATTGCTGCAGATGCTCTCTAGACTGATGAAAAGCTCTGGCCTCCAAAATCTCTAAATATTCACCAAAATTACTGATCCCAACAGTTGTTTTACATCAATCCTCAAGAGGCAGTCAGTACTTCAACACCTTATTTTTAAGGCTTTTTTTTTCTTAGCGTGTTTGTCAGAGATTATTTTCAAGGAGAGGAGAGTGTGTGTCTTGGTTAGTAGAGGGGCTTTGGTTGTATTTATCTCATCTGGGATTATTGTGGACTGGATAATTTCATTGAGTAGCATACTTATCTAGTTCCCACTTTTTGTATTCCCACTTAGCTTAGAACACAACACCTCATTAATCTTGGAAACATGCTAGCATAGGATGTTATGATACCAAGCATTAGCATGCTTTTGGAAAGCAGCTATAATTTGTAAGGGCACATGGAAGGTGGTGAGTGGACCACTACAAGCCTCCAGTCATGGGCCCGTTCAATACTAAGGGGATAATAAATAAAGGGGGAAAAGGTGAACAAAAAACCAGAGAGGAACAGAGCTGGTGGACAAAGGGTAACAGAGACTGTGACAGAGACAAAATGCCTCCAGTCACTAAGTAACAGGCCATTAAGAAACTATTGCTGTTGCTTTGGGGAAGGCCAGCCTGGATTTTATAACCTATAAGAAGGTGAGACGAGATGAATATCAGGGTAATATATGTAATATATTGTAAATATGTTGTAATATATGGAGACATGGAATATATGAAACTTGTTAAGCAATGTTTACAGGGGGGCAGGGGGTAGAGGGGCCAGTGCCCAGTGAGTATGCTTACCTGACCAACCCCTGTGTCTGGTAACCACAGTCTGTCATCTTTTTATAAATCTTAACTCTCCATGTAATCCTGATCTTTATCCTGGGAGGGGGATGCTGTAAGAACTAGTTGCCAGCTACTAGGAGGACCAACATGGGCAGATACAGGGCTAGCAACTGGAGTCAGACGGTGATTGTAGGTGACCTGAGCCCATGGTGTCAGCAGCAGAAGCTGATGAGGGTCTCACCTCCAACCACAAGAGCAGGAGCAGCACATGTCCCAGCTGGCAGAGCAGGAGCAGTGTGCGTCCTGAGCACAGCTACAAGTGAGACTGGGGCAGTTTAAGAGAGGCTTTTCGTGTAGCACCTGGACTCGTACTGCAGGTTACATGTGCCTGGCACCTACTGATGAAGGCGTGAGTGGAGTGTCTGTATTTTCACCGTACCTGGTGGTCTGGGTTGCCACCTTGGCACCATGTATGTATCTCTTCGGCTTGTTTAATTCACTAGCAGACTTCAACTTGATCTGTCAGCAAGTGAGGGATGCTAGGTCTGGCACGGGCATCCAGTGGGTAAAGGGACTGTACTGGTTGGTGATTAAGAGGGACCTGAGAGTATGTGGGGATACATGAATATGCACGTGCTTAGGAATCTAGAGGTCGTGAAGGAGGGCATCCTGTCAATAGTGAGCTTCAATCCTGACCAGGTGAAAATGAGGATTCAGTCTTGACTGACAGTACGTAAACAACCCTCAACATAATTTGTGAAAGATTTCATAATAGTCATTCAATACAGAAGGTTTTTTTGTGAGTTAGGAATTCTTGAGCTATGTTCATCTCAAAGCTGACAGAACTGTGCTAGGAAAAATATCACTATGTTCTTCTTCTATTTTCCTGTTTGCTGCTAAATATTAACAGACACAGAATAAGAGTCTAGTTATTCCAATAACTTGACTTATATAGCTGCTTTTACAAAACCAGGGTGCTGTTGAAGTAGAAGTAAAAAATAAGTAAAAAATGCAGTTTTTGTCTTAAATCTAAGAGAAGTGAAAGAGAAGCTTTATAAATTTTGGGTGTTAAGCCTTAACAGGAGGTTCTTGTTCTCACTCTGTGTACTAAGCATTTCAGTGAAGCTCCATTAATGATTTCACATTCCAAACTGGAATTCTTTCTCCATTACTATGCGCAATTCTGCAGTGTTAAGGGAATTCTGCAATATTGTCATTAAAAACTAAACCTTTGATGTTCTAGTATAGGGATTGCTGAAGCTTACCTGCCTCCCCTCCAAACCAGACTGCTGTGTTTAAATCCTAGTGGGAAAGGAAATAGGTAGTATTATTTGGGATGAAGATCATGTATATTTTTTTTTCTTAAATAAAGCAACAGCTTGATTTTCTGAGTAGTATTGGGTTTCAGAGCTTCACTCATAGCCCCCAACTGACTATGTGACAGTAAGCATGTCACTTAACCACTGTGTCCTACTTTCACCATCTGTGAAATGCTTTGGAAGGTCATGGAAAACTGAATCATAGGTCTTTTCCATCTCTAGATTCTATTAAATCATCCAACTGTCCATCTGCCAGTAGAAGATTGTTTCCTACATCCACCAGTGTTTTTCCAGTCTGGATTCTGTCCTCCAAGTGATTGGGCTCCCACCAATACCTTTGGGAGACAATTTTGTAGACTTCTAGACCTCATTGTCAGGAAGCTTTTCTGACATTCACAAAAAGATATATTTTTTTTGTGAATTTAGTTTTGTTCTGTTACTTTATTCCCATTACTACATGTTTGCTTGTGGTTTTAAGACATATGCAATTTATGCAACAACCTAGAGATCTAGGTAAGATGCACTCTCTGTAAGGTATTGAACACATAGAAGGAGGGAGAACACAAGGTTTGAAATGCAAAGTATGACCCTCTGTAAGAAAGTAAGCTCCTTGGTTCTTCCTGAAATTACGTATACTACTCCAGATTTAGGACATACCAGGATAGAATGTGGAAACTTAACAATGGAGCAGGATGTTAAATGAAAATGTTGAGGTACTTATCACGAATGATCAAGCAGGGAGAAAGGAACAAGTATAATTTAACTGTGGAATATGAAAGTCTTTCCCTATTGTATAGTACTATTTTTTTGCTAGACACTTGTAAATTATCATGTCTCCCATAATTTGATTTGCATTTGAATCCTTGCTAACTCTCTGACTATTATAAGCCAGCAGTCACACTAGTTGCTTTTAAGCATTGTCATTTAGCACCTTTCTTGTCCAGATCTGAGCATAATTTTAACTACAGGTGCAGCCCAAACACCTGGACATGTCTGATTTCCTCAAACCATAATACTTGCATGAGCACTTCCAATTTCATTTTTTTTCTTCTTTATTGACCACAAGTGTTGCAAAATTATTTTATATTTAAGTCATCTCCTTTCCTGGAATTTTAGAAACTAGCAAACAGATAGTTTTCTTTAGGTGTCAAAGCCACCAGCATTTTGATATAGGCTAGATCTAGCTGAAAGCTATTGGAATAACTAGGTTTCTTTGTACGAAGTTTGTCGTTTTTCAGGATGGTGAGTGTGTGGAACTTATTTGGGCTCCACATAATAGAAGTTAAACTGCTTTTAAAATGGCCATCTGGCAAACAACTGGTAAGTAACATGATTTATTTAATGCAGTACCCTAGGAGGAGAAAGCCAATATTCAATGCATTCAATTGATAAGCTTAATACGGCACTTTGTACTACAGCATGTATAAAGTATGTATTTTAAAATAATGAGAAATCTGTCATGAGAGCGTGTTTCATAGAATATTCAACTTTTAACAAAATCCATTTGTCCAGGATTTTCATTCCTCTCTAACAGCTGCCAGTGGAAACGCTTGAGTCCAGGAATGAAAAATTGCATGTGTAGTCAGTCTCCTCAGAAAAGGGAATTTCTTTTTGTCTTCTCAACTTCATTTTCATTGCCTTAAACTTATATATGCACGTATGTTGGAAAGTTCTGATGTAATTTCAGAGTCTAAGATAAGTGGAGCATTTCAAACATCTCAAAGTTTTATTCGTAGCACAACAATACAGGCAATTTAAACATTTCTCTATATAAGCCCACCCTTCTGCATACTTTACTGTTGAAAATCTCTGCTCCCCTGCATAGTAGTGCATACAGTCAGATTAGGTGTAAGTAATGTTTTGGAAGTCAGTAAATGTGGCATTCACGTACACACATTAAAAACCTCTCTAGATATCAAACTGTTTTTCTTCCTTTAAGAAGATGGAGATACCATGAAGTTAGAATGTTTATGAGGAAGGTGAACCTTAGAAAGATTTCATAAAGTGTCATCATAAGAAGAATAAATACATCTTTTGTCCACAGGAAATAAAGCCGGATGAAGTTACCAGACTTGCTCTTAGGACAGAAGTTAATTTTGAAAGTGTCTGCAGAAAGGTAAAGCCTGTTACTTTTTGTGTTTCCTCTGTTTATGTGAGTGAGAGAGCACTCTTTAGGATAAGGTGTGTATTTGAATGGGAATACATGCATTTGCACAGCATATTCTGTATGTTATATTTTGTCTTCATTACAGACCACGCTTGCTTTTCTAAGAAAATTTATTCACTAGGACGTATCTACAAAACAAATATGTATCTGTTCAGTAGAACAGGCTTGTCACCTAGGCTGGTGGGCTTAATCCCTTGTAACTGGAGTGGAATACCAGGAAGCATCTAGTTGGTTTAGAGTCTTTATAAATAGATTTGTTTTGTTTATATATGTGTACATATACGTGGTTCAGTTAGTATAAATAATCTGAGGTTTCAACAACAGTTGGAAAAAGGCTCTAAATGCTTTTAGATGCAGAAAGAAGTTTCCACATGTTAATAAAACATAACAAACATAAGCCTGAAATAAGGGTGGAATTTTAACACCCCCGTGGCTCATTAATTTCAGTGCAGTGTTTCCTCTGAAGCCCACTAATGTTCCATTATTAAACATTAAATCTCTAACTAGTGATGTCTGTAAAAGATTGAATAAAGGCATACAAATGGGAGGGTACTTGCTGAAATAAACAGTCGAGGTTGAGACCAGACAGAACACTAAAAGAAGAGTGAAGTACTGTTTTAAGAGATGCAGAGCAGAAGTGGTGCCAGAAAGCAATTCTGAATCAAAAATATCAATACATGGGAATTGTATTTTTTCTTCCACATTATTCTAAGTTCATGCAGGGGTCCACAGAGGGAGTCTGAAACCTAAAATGTTGAAAGTCCAAGTTTTAAGGTGGAATTGTGTCTTTTCCTTCTATAATGGCATCATTAGTTTGCAATATAACTATGCTGTTGCAAAGCACAGTTCTGTATGATATGCTTCAGTTATTAGCGTAGTGTGCACCAGGATTTCTGTGCTTCATCTGAGCATAATGAAGTTAATAGGAAAATATCATAGGAATTTGGCATTGCTGGAGCAGTGTTTGGATGGAAGCATCTTACTGTGTTTCCTTCTTTCAATGATAGAGCAGTGTAATGAAGAAGTCATGGAAATACAGACATGTAGCTGAAAAGCAGCATTTTTCTTTTAAATTTATTTGACCAAGATTTTCCAGTCTGAAGGTGAGTTAGTCATGAACTGGTTACTGTTACGTTAGAATGGTGCTGAAGTAAAGGTTCTGGATGTGTGAGGATGCATGAAGAGGGATTTCATGCTTGAAGAGGGATGCTAAATTCAAACGCTAAGACATTTTGTCACTTCCTTTAGGAGATTCTTCTGCCAAGAATTCAAATGCCTCATGCAAATGTGGGGGCATAAAGTATAGTAGCCCCAAAATGAAATAATGCTATTGTTTTAAAGAATTTTACAAGTTTACAATTGGAATTTTATTTTTTAAGAGGACAAGCTCATTGCCAAGAATATAGAAGGAATATTATTAATCTTACTAGTTTGTTTTGTCACATTATTTTTTATGTATTCATAGTCATGACTCACTGTGTGTTTTACGTATTTGCTTCAAATAGGTTTTCATTTAGCAATAATTCTTGAAAACAGGTAATATCTGTTTGGAATTTTTTGGAGGTTTTGCACTGTTGTTATTTCTGTTACTTTCTGCAGATGATTCTGTTTTTCAGTTAATTATGCACCTTGTAGTGAGTGGATCCCGTGTTCCAAATCAAGTTTATGGATGGGTGCTTTTTTAAACCCATAGAGGATTTTTAGCCTTATTATAATAGAACATGTTCATTAATTATTACAGTATTTTTGACAAGCGGTGGCTAAGCCATCGTAACTTATTGGTTGCTAATTGCTGGCCATAGCCTATGCCCAAATCAAGAAGGCGTCCTTTCTGTGTTTTAGCAAACGTTCGTTTTCCAATATATTCTTCTTTTTCCAGAGGTAGTTATTAAACATACAATTAAAAAAATAATTTATTTTCTATCCTTAGCAATATTCTGTAGGTCACATGAAATGCAGACCACACTGTTTACCTTTTCATTAACTTGAATTTCAAAATATTTGAAGGAAAACATCCTGTGGCTGTTTTCATTTTCAGAATAGGTTTGTTTTCATTGGTAAAAAGCAATCTGTTTTTAATTCACTGTGGAATGCTGAATATTAGTTTTGCATAGTGGACATGTAGTCAAGATATTTGTTTAATTCTTTCTGCCGACTGAGATTTTATGTTTCATTGCTATGTTTCCCCATATATTTTTCAGAATAAGGTAAGCATACTTTTTAAGAACAGTTTTCATAGATTTCAGTCGCATCAATAAAATTGTACAAGTGTTTAGCAGGTGGCACTCTTAACTTGAGTTCTTATGATTCAACTGTCAATATTACTATACAGATGGTTGCTAATAAGCAATTAAGTTTATGATAGTTGCAAAGTGAATTCGCAAGTTATCAGCTTCATGACAAAACGTCTTCCTTTTCTAATGTATAAAGATCTTCTGGAGCTTACCACGTTACTGTAAGTAAGGCAGTGATAGGTTCTTCTTTAGATCATAGAATGGTTTGAGTTGGAAATGGCCTTTAAAGGTGATCTAGTCAGTGCACCTCTGCTGAAGTATCATGGAATCATAGAATAACCAGGTTGGAAGAGACCCACCGGATCATTGAGTCCAACCGTTCCCATCAAACACTAAACCATATCCCTTAGCACCTCATCCACCCGTGCCTTAAACACCTCCAGGGAAGGTGACTCAACCCCCTCCCTGGGCAGCCTCTGCCAGTGCCCAATAACCCTTTCTGTGAAGAATTTTTTCCTAATGTCCAGCCTAAACCTCCCCTGGCGGAGCTTGAGGCCATTCCCTCTCGTCCTGTCCCCTGTCACTTGGAAGAAGAGGCCAGCTCCCTCCTCTCCACAACCTCCTTTCAGGTAGTTGTAGAGTGCAATGAGATCTCCCCTCAGCCTCCTCTTGTATTTTTAATTCGGTTTAATTTTACTGGCACTATTGCTAACAATAGGTGATAAATTCTGTTGTAAAAATTGTAAAGAATGTTGCCATGCAACTTTAACTAGACTTTATATTGTTAGTGCTTAGTTACAGCTGTTGAAAAATGAAACTTGCATTTTCTAGGTTTTGACTAAGTTTTTGTGTACTTTCTGTACGCAGTTGTGTACTGTTGGCAACAAAACATTAGTAACGTTTTAGAAAATGTGACAGCTTTCTTGTTTAATGTTATTTTAAATTGGTATTTCCAGCTGTGATTGCGTTTTGAAGTGTTCCTTACAGCATATGTACCTGAACTGTTATGAGAGGCTTGGTTTGTTAGTGTTGTGCTCCAGCCCACCAAAGTTATAAATCAGAAGCTAATCCTAAAAATGCTGTGTGTTACAAGCAGGAACCAGACTTAGAAACTGACAAAGTTTTTAACTGTTATCTTCAACTTATTGCTGACCTAGGTTTAGGGTGAAATAGGCTGGTTAACATCGGCAGGGTAGATAGGTTAATTAATAAGCATTGATATTTTTATGGTGCTAGAGAAATTATGTCTCATCTGTGCTTTTGTCCAGAAAATGAGACATTGATCTGCCTGCGTGCACCTTCATCATAACTGTGGTTAGTTTTGTTACCTTTGCACGAGTGCTAACAGCTACTGACTACCTTCTTGTAGCATCTCATTTAGTTTTTCTTCCAGTAAGTACTTGCCATATAGGACATGAGAGAAAAACAACAACTGTGTTTTAAACACTGAGAATAGCAGAATTCTGGTCCAGCATAATGGAACTCTCTACTACAAGCAACAATCTGGAGTGCCATCTCTCCTTAAGTTAAAATACATCTTTTTCACCCTAAATAATATGGCTTCTATTCTTCAAAATCAGTGACTTTCACATTTTGGGTTGGAGTGGAATGGAAACTGGAAAGAACTACTGCATTCTTCTTCGAGTGAAGAATAGAGTTCCAGTATACATTATTGTCAGCATGTTTGACTTGCAGAAATACCAACAAATACTCACAGAAGTACTCACAGGTGATAAATATATCCTCAATTTTTTGCCTCCAGATACAATCTTCGCATTTAGTAGCATGCTTTCCGCTTTTTTGCATTGAGCTCTAATCTGTGGTCCTTGAGAAAAGCACCACCTTTTCCTACTTAGTTCTGTATTTTCACCTGTTACTTCAGCCCTGTTGTACTTATTATGTAGATGCTTGCCTGCAAAGAGGATTCTGCGTGGCAAATTTTGAGTATGTTGTGACCGTAAAAGTTTCTTGGGGCCATGCCACATCCCTCTGAGTCTCAAGATTACTGAAAAGCTTGCCACAACTTTTAAGTATGTTGAGAAATTTCTTCCAGACCAGAAATGTAAGCAATTACTAGCTCTTAGAAGCATTTGTTGCTAATGTAAGTCCTGGTGAGCTTATTTTGGATTGCTTCATGTTCAGGAACCAACTTTGTCTTGTTTGGAATTTAAGAGGAATTCAAAGACTTTAGAAACAGGATCTCAGGCAGCTCATGTATAGCTATAGACAGATATGCCAGAGTTTGACTGAGCAGCCTGGTGCACGGTATGATTTTGATCATTAAAAGTCTAAGCTGCCTGATGTACTTAACACGATTTTGGAGGGATGATATTTGTGCTGTCTAGCTTCAGGTCCAGTTATGTTTAACAGATACCCAAAGGCAGTTATGCTGCAGCTAAAGTCCAGGGGTTATTTCAGGGGTGAGTGAATTCAGAATCTATGGCTCTTCACCTGTGTGGCTGAAATGAATTTGGGCTTGCGGAACACACTAAAATACTAACAGTTATAAGGAAAGGGTTTCTTTAATTTATCAAATGAGAGTTCTGCTGTTTCACACGTTTCACCTCTCAAGCTTCTCCATGAATTCACTGAATCTCTGGTGTAGGGTTAAGGAAGGACATGAGAAAGGAGTAGAAAGGTATTTCTTCCCAGGAGAGACAGGAACAAAAAGGATGAAGATGTTATTGAAGTTGTTGTTGTGAAAATAATACTTCTCAGTTTCATTTTAAGCTATGCAGTTGATGGCCTGAGATTAGTCTGCTTATCAGTCTACAGTGCAAGGATAGGATAGTCACAGTGCTTGTGTTGTTCCGTGTTCTTGCTTGTAGATTTACACTGCATATATATTTTACACTAACAATCTTTAAAAGACAGTTTATGAAAGGGTACCTACTTTGAGGCATTAATTAACAATAGTCGTTAAGTAATTATTTGGAGCATCAGGTTCCTTGGAGTCCATCACTAGATGGTAATCTTTTATTGCAAGACACTAAAACATACGAGGTGTGGTTACACAACAAATGAATGTGTAACATCTATTGTAGTGAATACACGTATTTATTAAGGAAATTCTAAACTTGATACTGCTAATACTATTCAACTGTGTGACAGGGAAAGAAAGGAAAGTGTAATTTCTGAATTGAGTAGATCTTTAGATAAAACACATCTGCATCCCAGGAGGAACAGTCATTCTGTATTTTCTAGCTTTGAAAAATATAAAGGTATATAATTTAGCTGACAATCCTAAATGTGCATTTGTGCCTTAGTTGAATTCTAGAATTTACTTTATAGTGGAAAATACATAAAAGCAAAACTTCTGTATTCTCTGTGGATTTAATCTGAGGAAATGCATTAAATCTTAGAAGGGGCCTGATGCAAAGTCTCTTGCAGTTTAATTGAAGACTCTGTTAACTTCAAAGGCTTTGGATCAAGCTCAGAATACTTGCTGTATTTCATTTGGGCTTTGGGGGATTTTTCCACAACCTCCTCCCTTCTCTTCCCCTCCCTCCCCAAAGTCCCCCTGAAGAATTCAGCTTACTACAAAAACATTCTGATTAGGATAGATGTTCTAATTGATATAAAACTTCTGTTTCTGATGCTGGTGTCTTTAATAGCAACATAACCACATAATTACTTATGTGGATTTTTAACATTCTTTGCTTATGAAAATATTTTGTTTGCAATCCATAAACCATAGGGAGAGACTACTGTATGAATCAGTCTTTTGTGTAATACTGATGTGATAGTCCATCAGCTTTGTGTAATATCCTTGTTAATTCTTTGCACTTTGTTGTTTTGGTGTTAGATTTTTGCAATGTGAGGGCAAATGGCTGGTGTTTTTAAGGCATCCTTGAAAAACTTAACGCGCTTTTTTTTTTTTAATCTAAATTCTGATTGTTGCACTTATCTTAAAATTACATGATAGAGCATAATTATAAGAAGAATATGTGATAATTTAGTAGTTTAATGACCACCTATCTGTTATCTTAATAATCTCCGTCTCTTTTCTCCTCCTCGCCCCTCTTTCTAAGTATTAATTATTGGAAACACTATTATAAACTTTATTGTATTTTTGCATCAGAATGAATGTATTGCCTTGTACATATAAAGGTATTTCCATTCTCTAACAATGTGTTTATGCTGAGAATAATAAATAATACTTCATTTATTTTCCTACATATTAAAATTCTGTTCCTTTCTTATTTCAGTATAGAAATAAAGGTATTCATTTGCATAGTTGATACCATATATACTTTTCTCTATGTAATAGTTGCATCTGTCAACTTCTTCAGTTTTTGGAAATGTGTTGCATTAATTTCATATTACAATTTCCTGTAACACAGGCTAAAATAATTGGCTTGATGCTGGGAATCAGTGTTGCAGGGTTGAATTCTTTTTGTCCTGAGTGTTTTGACTCTGTTTGAATGGAAGTTACACTGAATGTATGAAACCACTGTTTCCTGAGACTTTTCCATGTCAAACACCAGATGTTAACTTTAAACAGGAATGTCTGTGGTCTTCCTAAGACTACTGATGAAGTGAAGAATTTTGCATTCAGTGATGAATGTCACATTCAGGCGTAAATGCTTTCTCTGTGTGGCTGTTTTTTGTTTTCTTTTCCTGAAGGTTCTTCATCTTCCAGATTTGATCTCTTGAACTGTGAGCTGTTTAGCATGTCTTTATATGTACTCCTCTACATTTCAGAGCCTAGAATCCACTGCTATAACTGCAAATTAAGTATGAAACAAAGTCTATTGATTTTTGACAACTCTTCTTGCTTCTCTCACATGCTTCCCCACAAATTGTCCATCTGTCTGCTAGCCCAGAGTATGAGTCCCTTCCCAGGTTTCCAGTGGGAGAGTTCAGGCTCCTGCCTGTTCAATGTTCTGCTTATTGCCCTCCCACCTTTGATTAGCCATTCATTTTACACACACACACACACACACACACACACTCTCTCTCTCTCTCTCTCTCTCTCTCTCTCTCTCTCTCTCTCTCTCTCTCTCTCTCTCTCTCTCTCTCTCTCTTCTCCTTATTTTCTCCAGCCTAGTTTGGAAATCTCTTCTCCATTAACCTGTTGGTATTCAAACTAGGCTACCACAATGTATGCGTCAGTAGGGTCACCGTTTGAGAGAAAGGAGATGGACTAGACCAAGGTCACTGTCATCTTCAATAGCAGCGTAGCAATTGCAGTGATCACAGTTTAATTATAGCTTGGATTTTGTCCATTCTGGAAAGAATCCTTTTTAAAGCTCAGTACTGAAGTAAACTGCTAGTAACTTTGAAAATTTTTCACAGAGGTATTCTGTTTATATCTGACACAAAAAAAGGGTATTTCTACCACTCATTTGCATTCTGTGAAGCTGTATTACTTAGTTTTGTTGCCTGACTGAACTGATGGTTCAAGATTATTGAAGTGTATTCCTGTCCTTTGGCAAGGCTCGATCTCAAAAGTGACGTGATCACTTTTGAATTGAACATGCCCATTTCATTTATTTTGTGTTAGGCCAGGATGTGAGCAATCCAATAGAGCTCAGAAGGAGTTGATTCACATTTTTGTATGCAATATTAGGCCTGGATTATCTAGATGATTCAGACACGTGAATTGACACGTGACAGCATAAATCGACAAAGGGGTGGATGGGGAAGAGCAGTGTTTTTGCATTCAGATATGCCTGTGGTAGTGATGCTCTGATACATGGTGCTTCACATGCACAATTCCAGAAAGATTTGTATCACAGTAGTCATAAAAGACAAGCAACTCTAAACTTCCATTCCTGTTTTAAATTAGTATGTGATGTGTATAAATATCTTACTGGATATGAGCTGTAATGGGATCAATAGATGACAGTGCTACAAGTCTTGGGTTTATGCTTTCCTTGAAGAACATGCAGGAAAACATGTGATGTTTCAAGAGGTTCTCAAGGAATGCTGGTTGGTGTGGCTTTTTTTTTTTAATAAAGGAAGAAGTTACTGATGCCCAGAATCTCCTTGGTATCCTCCAAAATACTGTTCAGTCTTGCATACAATTCATGAGAGGCAAACAGAGGTACAGAATCTCAATGTATGGGTAAGAGCATGGTATAGAAAGGAGAGATTTACATGTTTGGGGAACCGCTGGGACATGAGTAAGCTAGATAGGAACGATAAGCTGCATCATAACTAAAATTCTATCAGGCTACTGGCACTGGAAATTTTACAGGATATAAAAGAATACTTAAACTAAAAGCAGAGGGAAGATGATATGCATGGAGGAATATCTAAATCACAATGATGTGACCAACAGGGGGCATGTGGCTGCTTTTCAGGATGTCTCTTAAAAGTCGGGGCGGGAACAGCTTGATCCAATAAATAGTGAAGGTAAATCAGATGGCCTACAGTGCCAGTTGATTGGCAGCACCAATACTAAGCTAGAAAGGGTGTAAATTATGAATGCTTCCATACCAATCCTTGAACAGAAAAAAAAATTAAAGGGAGGAAAGTAGAATATCTGGTGTATAACATCATCACAATTAGATGTCTTCTTTCCCCCAAGTCTTCAAGATAATTAATGAAAGGTACTATCTTTACAAGGATAATTGAGTAGGATGGATGTGTGTAAGAGTGGTACTGTGTTGCGAAGCACTATATTTTAAGTCTAACAACACAAGTATATTGCAGGAAAAGAAAAGCTCTAAGAAACATTTTCAATGGAAGTTCTAACTGTCATAAAAGTTTGGTACCAGCAATGTGGTACAGCCTTGAGTCAGAATGATGATGCTGAACAGAAAATGCTAAATGAGAGTAGAGAAGCTGCAGATTTAGGACATATTATTAATAGTGAGAGTTTTCAGCTACCCTTGATTCATTTGGATACTAAAGACAGAATCTTTTAATTGTACTGTTTATGTATCTGTTTATAAAGCTGATCCACATGAAGGACCAAGGAGAAGGATATGATTAACGAAATGAGAAAACAAAATATTTTCCCTGTCTTGACATCTGTCTATCTGCTAATCCTCTTGGTACCCATTGAGCAATTTCAACCAAGATTAGTGGAAGCAGTTTTAAAAGCATTGACTTCAAATGAGGTTGTTTTGCGTGTGAGAAACCAAGATCCTTGTAGCACTGAGGAATAGGTGGCCATAATTCATTACCTCTTGGGCTTGTTTTGAGGAGCACCATAAAGTTGACACAGAAGAAATGTGCAAGGATGGAGAACGTAAGGTAGAACATACATCAGCTGGAATCTTTCATTAATTTGATTGTTTAGAGAACTCAAAGTGTTAAGATGTCTTTAATGTTATATAAACAATTGTAATCACTTCTGTTAAAGACTGACAGCGACTCACATTACTAACTGGAAAAGCTCTTTCTGCATATATGCTTTGAAGTGTGACTCAGAATTGCATTACAAAATCAGAAAAGAATAAATTTGACATTCCTGATATTTTCAAAAATGAAAAACAGCTGCTGTTGTCTTTTGCTCCTTTTATTTTTGCAAATGAAAGTCTATCAGTTTTTTATTATATATCATATAAAAATAAAGTACAAAACCATTCCTTTTTCTTCCTCCTTTTCCTACCCAAATTGGTTTCTAAAGTGCTCCAAATCAGAACTAAGGAGTTGAGGTTTATAAAAATAAAAACAAACATACAAAAAGAAGATATAGAATTAGAAGGGCTCTTACAGCTCAGTCTGAAGCCTCTGAGTCTGTTAACACTGGAAAATTAGATGAAAAGTGCTGGAGGCATTATTGATTGAACTTCTTAAAACTCAGCTGTAGAAGGAAAAAATCAGTAGTTCTTGAATTTTTTGAATTCTTTTTGAAAAAAAATACCTCATTTGTTGAGATTTCAATGATTGTAGGTGCTAAGACCAGCTACGTTGAAAAGTTCCAGCTTGTTGAAATGAGAGCATAAGTTTACAGCATATTGCCCCTTTATGGCAAGATTACTGGGCAAGAGAAAGTATGGGAAGCGTAGAGCAGTTTTGGTTGGAAGCAACCTTAAAGATCATCCAATTCCAGCCACCCTGCCATGGGCACTGACACATCCCACCAGACTAGACTGCTGAAAGCCCCTTCCAACCAGGCCTTGAACACCTCCAGGATGGGGCAGCCACAACTGCCCTGGGCAACCTGGGCCATGTCCTTACTACTCTCATAGTGAAGAAATTCTTCCATTTATTGTAAATCTGCCCCTCTCCAGTTTAGCCATTATAGCCATTACCCCTAGTCCTATTACTGCAAGCCTTTGTAAAAAGTCCCCCCCTAGCGTTCTTGTAGGCCCCCTTCAGGTACTGAAATTTCATTATAAGGTCTCCCTGGAGCCTTCTCTTCTCCAGTATGAACAATCCCAACTCTCTCACCCAGTCCTGGTATGGGAGGTGCTCTGTAATGGCCTAGAAGATGCCTGAGAGCCTCTAAGCATAGAGGTGACTGTTCTGTGTGCAATATGGTGAAATAGCTGCTATAAAATGTGAACATCTAGGATTTCCATTTATTTTTACATCTATCGTCTGCTGATATGCTCAAGTAATATCAGGGCTTCCTTGTATATCTGACATGTGTTTGTCATTAGACTAAGTTTTGAATACATATATTCCCTCAATAGACTTAATGATGGAAAATGTGCATTTTGATGCCAAAGAACTGGTATGATTATCTCAGATGTTTTAATAGTTTTTCAGTTAACTGAATTTGTATTTCCATTGTCTTTTTCAGAGAGTGGCTGAAAATATATAGATTAAAAGAAATCTGTTTTCAATTGTGCACAAAAATTGCAGCATGGTATGCCAAGAAATTCTGTCTTGTTTTGAATAACATATTATAACATGGACTACGCTGATCAGTGAGTGCTGTGTTCATCAAGTCTTTAAGTCATCTGTGCCTCCAAGTGCTTGGCTCTCATATTTAGTTCCTTCAGCAGTGCTCTGAACATAAATATGTTTTATCTGGAGACATTGACCTGACAATACTTTAATTTTATATAAGTGTGTTCCCTAGCAGTAGCACTTGTAAATGTGAAGGCCTGAACAATACAGGGTTTGTTGGCAGGGATAAATCATTTACCTTTACTTTATACATTATCAGAAATAGTCCCAATTGAACTGGAGCTTGTTTATCAAATGTTACCTAGTTTTGAAGCTTCACATCCATTTTAAATTTAAAGACCTGAACTGTGCCTGCATTCATTGTTATAAATTGTCTTTCATGTGTGCTAATACATATAGTGTTGTATCAGGGTGCGTCTGACAAGCGATAATTATTAGTTTTACAGTGAGAAGTTGTGGATGTCTCAAAGCGCATCCCTCAAACTTCAGTACAGAGTTCCGTCAAGAAATTGGCTTCATAAGGAGACAGGTGGATATCTCAGTCCAGAAAGACTAAATATTGTGAATTTCTTGGCCCATTAAATAGTTGCAGTAATGTAGAGCTTATCCCTATATCTTGCAAGTGTATTTGCTACCATCTGCTTCTCTTCTGCCTTCAGACATGTCCATGATGCACTGTTGAATCTTGAGAGCTCAGATGCAGTCAGGTTGTAGTGAACTCGGACAGTTCTGTTTGTTGGTTACTTTTGTGTTTCTGCGCTCGTTTCTGTAACAAGTAAGGATAAATAATAATTTTTTTTTTAATTTTTGTTTTCTCAAGTAGTGGTTGTTTCAAATTTCATTTTGACATTGGCCAGCTTAACTCCCTGTTCTGGCTATTCTGAGTCTCCAGATGCTCATTCTACATGGCCAGTTATGAGCAAAAAATCTACCAACGTAACTTTTCTCAAAAATCAGTTGTATTTTCAGTTCTGGTGTATAGTGTTTGTCAGATTAATTTATATATGACCTTTCCTCTAAATGTCACTATACTCTCTGAAGAAGTCTATGTGAATTTTGTGGCAAAGACTTTTCTTGTTGTATTGTTCACAGCCACTGCCTGTTAATCAAGATGCATTTTGTTTCTGTTCCCCCAAAGTACATATTTTGCTCCAGGGTTTCTATTTAATCATATTTTGCTTTCCAGTTTACTTTCTTAATGTGATTGTCTTTTGCCTGATGTTGGTTGTGGGGACAGTGTTTGGTTTGGGGTTTTTGGTGTCATTTTGGTTAGTGTTCTTTTTTCTTAGTGCCTTTTATTTTACTGTGCTATGCGCCAAATTTTTTCTGTTCGGTTTGGCAAGGTGCATATGTGTCATAGTGATACTGTGCCTCAACTGCGCAAATGTCAAAAGTTATGAAAAGCATAAATTTTATACAAAGCTATATATAAAAAGCAAAGTCATGTAACGTTCATACTGTTATGTTTTATGTACTGGACTTTACATTGTTGTCAGTCAGAACTCTGCATATTTTATAGTGGTTAAATGTACTGCCTGTGTAATTCAAACTGTGTAATATTTTTACATTACAGATACTTCTTAATAGGTCTATCTAGAATCTAATATGGGGGTTACACTCTACATAACTGCTTTCCACTGGGAATTCATCTGCATTATAGACACATTTGTCCGCAGCATAAAGTAATGTTCAGCATCTTTCTATGTTTTCTCAAAGGCCATCAAAGTTCTCAGTGTTGGTTTTCATAGTAAGTTAGAATGCCACGACTTGGGGGAGGGGAAAGTTGGCATAGTGCTCACTTTACGTCCTCTGTCTTAAAAAATTTGTGCATTGTTTGTGTGCAGTGCCAAACTGAGGAGATTATAGATGCATATTCTTACTAGCCCTGGAAGAAGTGAAGGAGAGTT
Source organism: Phaenicophaeus curvirostris (assembly GCF_032191515.1). Lineage (NCBI taxonomy): Eukaryota > Metazoa > Chordata > Aves > Cuculiformes > Cuculidae > Phaenicophaeus > Phaenicophaeus curvirostris. Next base: position 840,890 of record NC_091431.1, read on the forward strand.
TGCAGCTTTTGAGTTTTCCTACTGTCTTGCTGTCTTGACTTACACCTAGAGTTGACCCTGTTCTCCATAAGGAGATAATTAAAAATCCATGCCTGATTTATCATGGATTTTTTTACTCTGACTTTTCTTTATTGAAACAATCATAAGAATTATTTTATGCATAAAGAGAAGAAGGAAAGCACTAGTAGAAGATTAAGTATGTAATTTGTACTTGGGCAGGTCTGGGGTTTATGCCAAACTCTGCTGTAGATCACTGTGGTAGTTTGAGATGAAACACTCCATTTCTCTTTGACCTTTTCACAGTCTGGAAAATAAGCATGCACCTTACACTTGTATAGTTAGCTAAATTAGTTGGGACAGGTTAATACAGAGAAGCCCAACTGATGCTTCTATAATAAAGTTATGGTTTTCTAACATTTTTAAAGTGCTAGGCTTCTTAGAGCCTTTAATTTTTTTCAGATACTTGGATAGTAGATATTTTTTATCATGCATGCAGCAAAGACCAGCAAGAAGTCTGGTTTTGGTTGAATTTATGGCCTATTTTGAAATTTTCATTTTAAAAGAAAAGGAGACAACGATAGATCCAAGTACATACTCCATACTCCTTTTTGGTAAAAGTTGGGCCAAGCTGGATGTAGGAGTGAAGGTAAATCTAAGTGAACAAATTATGGGGAAAAGAACAGCTTTAGTCCAGACGTACACATGAATTTAGGGCAGTGTAAACACCATGGTGGTATTTAGAAGAATCTCACGCTTCTCCCTGATTCTGGTTTGAAGAGTCTGCAGAAGTCAGTAATGAGTTGAAAGTAGTGCTACTGCCATCAGTGCAAGCGTCAGCAGATTCTCCAGACCTCTGCCTTCCATTGTTTGCGGTTCTGCAGATGTGCAAAGAGATTGTTCAGAGTACCCCATGTAGCTACAAGTCTCCAGCTTCCATAATGTTTGCAAGATAAATAAAGTCAATATCCATATATTTCCATGGTTGAATTACCACAATAACCTAAAACAATGTAAACTAATATAAGCTGTGGCAAGTGTTGAAAAGAATATAAAAAATAAACCAGAAGCCAAGGGAGACCTCAGGTTTGCTTGTGTATCTTGATATCGTGTAAGAAATTGTTAGGGTTTTTTTTTTATCGTTCTGTTACATGACATCATCCCGCTGAGGGATTTTCCCAAAGGTTTTAGATCTATTAGGACATAGGTTTTAGCTCTATTTGGAAATTCATTATCAGTATATTTTAAACAAATTATATAGTCTAATAAAAAAAAATCTGTTCAGAACTTGCATGATTTACTAAGATCAATACAGAAGAAATTGGCGTAAGAACTTCTCACCTGTCTTGCTATTAAGCTTCACTAGCTACTTCTTTATAACACCTGTGCCAGCATATTGATGCTACATGGAAAATTGGAAAAGCTTGAGTGAAAACTGTGTAAAAGTTGATTATATATCTGACAAGTATTGGCAATCTATTTCCTGAGCAGAGTCTAAAGCATTTAGCGCTGATATTTCTACCCTTTGGATACTGTGTGATGTCTATTATTTTTGTATTTGAGAAAACCACTCCCTTTAAGCTCTTGCCACATCCAGCAGCGACTTGTTTGCTGCATCCCCTAGTTGATCCATCCTCCTGTTATCATGGTGAGACAGAGTCAACAGTCCTTGCTGTCAGGAGCTGAGAGACAGTATTGCTGCCACAAAGGCTACCAATAATCATAAAGTCATAGAATCATCAGGTTGGAAAAGACCCACCGGATCATCGAGTCCAACCATTCCTATCAAACACTAAACCATGTCCCTTAGCACCTCGTCCACCCGTGCCTTAAATCCCTCCAGGGAAGGTGAATCAACCACCTCCCTGTGTAGCCAGGGAGGTGTCCAATGACCCTTTCTGTAAAGAATTTTTTCCTAATGTCCAGCTTAAACCTCCCCTGGCGGAACTTGAGGCCGTTCCCTCTTGTCCTGTCCCCTGTCACTTGGGAGAAGAGGCCAGCTCCCTCCTCTCTACAACCTCCTTTCAGGTAGTTGTAGAGAGCAATGAGGTCTCCCCTCAGCCTCCTTTTCTCCAGGCTAAACACCCCCAGCTCTCTCAGCCGCTTCTCGTAAGACCTGCTCTCCAGCCCCCTCACCAGCTTTGTTGCTCTTCTCTGGACTCGCTCCAGAGCCTCAACATCCTTCTTATGGTGAGGGGCCCAGAACTGAACACAGGATTCGAGGAGCGGTCTCCCCAGTGCCGAGTCCAGAGGGAGAAGAACCTCCCTGGACCTGCTGGTCACGCCGTTTCTGATACAAGCCAAGATGCCATTGGCCTTCTTGGCCACCTGGGCCACTGCTGGTTCCTGTTCAGTCGCTGTCAACCAACACCCCCAGGTCCTTCTCCTCCAGGCAGCTTTCTAGACAGACTTCTCCTAGTCTGTAGCTGCACAGGGTTGTTGTGCCCCAAGTGCAGGACCCGGCATTTGGCCTTGTTAAACCTCATGCCATTTGACTCTGCCCAGCGGTCCAGCCTGTTCAGATCCCTTTGGAGCCTCCCGACCCTCCAGCAGATCCACACTTCCACCCAGCTTAGTGTCATCTGGAAACTTCGATTGACTCTCCTACTACAATCTTCATGTCTGGTGGCTGCAAATCACACACTGTATGTATCTCGGACATAAAGGAAGAGGGAGAACTAGCAGCTTTTCAGAGTCTGAAGTAAGTTTTCTGGAGAGTCTTAGTCCAAAGCAGTATGAGGTCATGGGATGGACTTGGGTGACAGCCGTGATCTGGCACCTTCAGCCTCCCTGTGACTCCATATTAACCACATCTGCTATTACAAAGGACAGCTGTAACTAGTTAGAGCCCTTGGAAGAACGTGTGGATTAGCAGGTTGTCTGGGTTTTTTTAGTGGAGAGATGGCTCTTCTACTGAGCTGCTGCAAAGTATGACATCTTGGTTTGGCCCAGAATCTGGGGGTTGTTGGTTTAAATTTTTTTTTGTGCGTGCCCTAGTTAGTATTATCTCTGCCGTTTTTTTTCCTTAAAATCAGGCTGTTGTTACACTTTATGATAAACTGCACTTCCAGTTAGTTTAGAAACTTGAGTACAGTATACTTCAAGGTTACTTTTTGTGTCATGGCTTTTGCAGTGCACTGCATACTTGTCATTGGGGTTTCCAACTCTCTCCGTTTGAATGTCATTATTGTAAGTAAATAAGAGATGATCTAAAGTGAAAGGTGCAGGATCACCGAACATTACCATTTTAGGAGCACTGTTCCTTGACTCCAGTGAAATTCTAGTAGTAGTCATTGTAGTAGTATACTCTTCCAGCAGCAGCCTCTTTTCTTCTGGTGAGACCTGTATCAAGGCAATCTCCTTCTGTGAAAATGTCAATTGGAAGAACAGAAGTAAGACCTCTTTCTTTCCTTTTACGGATTATAATTTTAGCAGAGTGAGTACAAACAAAAGGAGACTTGAGCAGGAAGAATAATCAGGATGAAACAGTGTTCAGAAGCCTACCATTTCATATTCCTGAATTAATCCCAGGTTTCTGCCCTGTAATTCTTCCCAAAGCTCTACTGTCTCAGGTATGCTAACAAGGTATCCCTTTCAACTCCTGCAATCGCATCTCCCTCGAAGTCCTGAGACACTCGGCTTCTCATTCTTAGTCTATTACCTGCATTGTATGAACCAGGTGCTACCCACACAGCTTCTCCCTGACTTTTGTTTTTTTACCCAGCTCTCAAAGCCATTTCATATTTCTTCTTACCCCTATTCCAGCACATCTGGAAACGCCATTGTGAATCTGGTTTTATCTTGGCAAGCATCATAATACCCATTCTCTACCCAGTTGTTGCCACATTGTTCAAAGTTTGTCTCCCTTGTGTGCTGCATGCGTGTGTGTTTGCAGGTGTGTAAGTTATACAACTGCTGTTTTATTATGCTCTAACTGACTAGTTATGTTTTTACATTTGTGCATTTATCTGTCCATCCTGTTGAGGATAAAGAATGCTTGTTTATGCAATCTGGGTTTCTTTTTATTTTAAGAGATATGAAAATATAGAGATTAGTACAGTTAATTCACTTAAATGTCCACATGAAGTTTAATGAAACATGGCAGTGATGATCGATAGATGTCCTTAATACTCTAAACAGAAAATAATGCTCCACCTACCAAAATAAAAAGTTTGTGGAGACTCTGTTTCTCAACTGAAAAATGTGACTACAACCATCTCAGTTGTTTTGTTCACTTTGTAGTGCCTCAGTTATAAACTGAATGAGGAATAGTATTCCTATGGAAAGTATTAGGGCATTCTGGCATGAAAAAATGAATGTACAATCTAATACAAGTAGCAGCATGAACATGTTAGAATAGATGTGTACAATTCCATTGTCTGCATAATTCGACATATTATGAGGAGGGGGAAAGGGTATTCTTGCTGGAACGTTGATGGTTTTTTGTTAAGTTTTATTTTCTGCCAAGATTTTATATACTGGAAAATACTTAAGGAAAAATAAATTGGGCATTGCATGTGCTCATAAGCCAAAAAAAAAACAGAAAATGGGGAATTGTAAAGAATGTGAATGTAGTATTATATGTTTGATGGCTACTGTCTATCAGTGAGTAGTGTTTGTGAAGCATTTTGCTATAAGGAAAAAATGTGGTTATTCCATATGGATCGGCATGTATGTGCTTAAACCCTTTCTATAAATAGTTGAATTAAAGGACACCAGATGTTGCACAGAAGCTGCTGCTGCTTTCTGAACTTCATGGTATATTCTTTCAAAAGCCACAGGAAGTAGCTGAGGGAAAAAGTGTATTAATTAAGTTCAGAAATAGATTTTCCAGCTATAGGAAAACCTCCAAAGAAAATAGTGTTTGATCTTCAGAAATGGGAGCTTGCTGTCCCAGGAATCTGGTGGCAGCATGCAGCACTGTCACATGGGGATCAAAATTCAAATTTTGAGTGCTCTGAGCTAGGCTGGCCTGAAAGTAAGACAGCCTGTGGCCCTTGGAAATGGACCAGTCTTTTGACCCATCTCCTATGGCCAGTGTTCATAGTTCTGTAGATGGTCTATAGAGAAAACATTTTTCCAGTTGTTCTTGACCTCAAGAAATAACATTGTAATAGCAGAGACTTGAGGAGAAAGGAAAGAACTAGAATTCCCAGATGTTCTGCACTTCAAGCACGAAATATGAGCAGACACATACCCAGAGTATACTTTGTAAGCTTTAGAACTACAGCAAAAAAAAAATAGAAATGGGATTTGCTTTACATTGGCTGAGGAACAAGATTTATGTTTTGCAAAACAGCTTTAATGTTTCTGTGTTTAGAAGTACTGGCTCTGCTGTAGCTGTAGTGTTGTCTTCTGCTCTGTTTCTCTCAGACCGAAGCACTGAAAATTACTTTCTTGCACTTGTAGTTAGCATCAAGTGTCCATCTGTCTCAGTCCAATGAATACATAACTGTTTATGCCAAGTAGCATAATTCTGCTGGAAAAAAATATGCATACAAAAAAATAAAGATTCCTCACTGAGCACTCTTACATCAAGCAAATCAGGTACTTTAAACATGCGTTGCTGATGCATTAAGTAGCGTCTTTGCCACATTTTGAGCCCAGCCAGCAACTAAGCACCTGGCAGCTGCTCACTCACCCCACGGACACTGGATGGGGATAGCATCAAAAGAGCAGGAGTGGGGAAAAGTCATGGCTTGACATAAATACACTTCAGCAAGTGAAGCAAAGCTGTGTGTGCAGGCAAAGGAGAATCAGGAGTGTATTTAATGCTTCCCATCAGCAGGCAGATGCTTAGCCATGTTGTGGAAAGCAGGGCTTCATTTCATCTGATGGTTACTTGGAAAGACAAATGCCATAACCAAACTTCCTGCCCTTCCTTATCCTTTCCATGAACTTTTGTTGCTGAGCATGACTTGATATGGTGTGGAATATGCTTTTGGTCAACTTGGTTCTGCCTTCCCAGATGTGTTTCCTTCCCAACCTCTTGCCCATCCCTCTTGCCTACTTGTCGGGACAGCAGAGCGGCCTTGATAATACAGAGAAGGCGATGATGCTGTGCAAGCACTGCTCAGCAGTGACTAATGTTGGTCCATTACCACGTCTGAAATGTTTTAGTCACAAGTCCACCACACAGCACCATCTTGGATGCTATGGAGAAAGTAAATTCTATCCCAGGGCAGAGACAGTACGGTCTCCACCCATATTATCCTACCATTTACGTACCTGTGACTTGGGCTTCATCCGTTGCCAGGACAGCAGAGGCAGTGTGTTGTCTGGAGTTGTTGGGCACCTGAACCAACTCAGGCTGGGTCACAAGGCACCTGCCTGCTTCTTTACAAGGCTCAGCTCATCGTCTATTGGTTTGGGTGGCTTCTGCTACAGTAATTCTTGTAGCATACAGCTCATATCACAGATAGCAACAAGTTAGTCATCTATCCATTACAGTACTGCTATGAGGAAGGGAAGAAGGTGTGTCTTTTCTCCTTTCTCCCAGAGAATTCCACTATAGGCTTTAAGAAATCTTCTTGCTAAATTTGTATTTTACAAGCCTGTTAAACCCCGTTTCCCTCCCTTAAAAAAAAAAAAAAAAGAAATCTGTCTTTCAAAAAATCTTTTATGGCCCTCATTTTGTTCTTTAAGCAGAGTGATGACAAGAACCTGAAAATGAGATGCTTTTTACAATATGTCATGCCCGTGACTTCTAAGATATAAAAAAGGAAGTCAGAAATGGAAGTAATTACTATTTTCTTCTGTCTTCATAAAATTAAAGCATGAAGATCATAATTGTTCTTTGAATTAATCTGCAGAATTCCAGTACTCTACCTCATCAAAACCAAGGTTGTTTGTCATTAAGGTCAGGTTGGACTTTGTCTCTTAGCCACATCTAATGTATATTCCTTCAATATCTGCTATGTATTTTGACTACTTTTTTGGCATCAGTACTGCTCACCTTGCAAGCTGCTTTATTCCTTCATGCAGAATGCCTTCTCTCAATACAATGTTCAGGGTGTTCGTGAATTTCCTTTGCACATGTAAGAAATTATTAATCTCAAATCAGTGTATTAGCTCTGAAAGATGTTATCTAGTGTGCTTTTAAAACAAAATTCTTCTTATCTCTTTTAGGTACCTGGGAAATAGCAGATTTACATGTCTGTTAGTTTCTGTCAGTGTTTGGGCAATCAGATTTTTCCTTTTTTAGGATGATAGTAACACATGATAAAATAAGAAATATTCAAATATTATGGTGTCTCAAGCTTTTCTTCTTGTTCAGTTAATAGCCCAGAATCACATTATATGCATTGTATCATAAGTGACAGAGGTCTGTATAAGTATTCACTGTTCTACTGACTTCATACCTTTGAATTTATTTTGTATAGTCAGACTGTACTGCAACTGAGCGAGCCATTGCGAGACTTGCAACACATCCCATCTTGAAACCCAAATTTGTTGAACTTAAAGGTATGAAATATATTAACTTGTTCATTACTTTAGTAGCTTACTGATGTGTTACCTTGTTCTGCTATATTCCTAATATGAACAATCAGTATAAAAAGAAAAGTAAATAAAAACCCAAAATGATCCTGTAATTTACCTTAACTACCTACAGTGAATCAAGCGTCATGAGCTTGTAGCCATTTATATTGGTTGAAATGGGCTTATATGTGACAACATCCCATATGACGTTGTAAGATACAGCATGTAAGACAAACAGGGCTCAGAGTCATAGTCATAGAATGGTTTGGATTGGAAGGGACCATGACAACTACCTAGTCCAACCCCCCTGCAGTGAGCAGGGACATCTTCCACTGGATCAGGTTGCTTAGAGCCCCATACAACCTGATCTCGAATGTTTCCAGGGAGGGGGCATCCACCACCTCTCTGGGTAGCCTGTTCCAGTGCCTCACCACCTTCAGTGGAAGTAATTTCTTCCTAAAACCTAGTATAAAAATCTCCTGGTTTAGTTTAAACTGTTACCCCTTCTCCTTTTGATACAAGCCCTGCTAAAAAGTTTTTCCCCATCTTCTTATAAACTAATTAAAGTATTGAAAGGCTGCAATAAGGTCTCCCTGGACTCTTCTTTCTCCAAACTGGACAACCGCAACTCTCCTAGCCTCTCTTCACAGGGGAGGTGTTGCAAGCCTTTGATCATTTTAGTGGCCCTCCTCTGGACCTGCTCCAACAGATCCATGTCTGCCCTGTGCTGCAGGATGCAGAGCTGGATGCAGTATTCCAGGTGAGGTCTCACCTGAGAAGAGCAGAGGGGTAGAATCACCTCCCTTGACCTGCTGGCAACACTTGCAGCCCAAGATGTGGTTGACTTTCTGGGCTGCAAGTGCAGATCGCCAGCTTATGTTCAACTTCTCATCCACTGGGACCTCCAGGTCCATCTCCACAGGGAGAACTCCAGAAGTTGAATTGATATAATGGAGTATCTGTAAACTCAATAGGAACGAACTGTCAATGAGCATGATGCTGCAGATAAAAAGGTAAAAGGAGTATTGCAACTGATTTTCCAAAGGCAAATGTAAAGTCAGTTGGAAATTACTCCCTTAAAATTCCCTGTAAACTGTCTCCAGAATGCTTAGGAAATCTATCCTTGTTCTTTAGGTTACCTCTTGTTCTCGTTAAACTCAGATCTTCCAACTAAGATTGATATTAAAATGGATCAAGTTGTAGTAATAATGTCAGAAAATTACTTCATTAATAACAGAGTATGTCAAATACCCATTTAAGTGTATCTGACCAATTTACTATTTGTTTGAAGTTTTTACAAAGTGGTGCCCTAAATTATCAGGATTATCAGCTGCAGATTATTTGCCGAAAGAGAAGTCCTCAGTTAAACGCAAGTTGCACAGTGTATGCAGTTGGTAATAATTTCAGATTATTTCTTCACTCCTGTCAAGTACTCTAAGATATTTCTTGTCCTGTGTGTTTAGTAAATGATAGGTAAGGACATTCAAAATATATTTACTTCTACAACATATTTACTTGCAGAAATGTTTTATTATATTAACTGATGTAAACTCAGTGTAGCTGCAACAAAAGATTTTTCTTCTGCCTTTTGGGTAGCTGCTGTAAAAGCTTTCAAGGATGCAAGAAAGAACTCGGCCAAAGAAACTTCTTCAAAAAAGGCCAAGTCAGAAGAACAGCCTAAGTCAGAGCAACATTTCAACAGCAATTTGGATGACCAAACTCTTAAACTAGCTCAAAACCAGAAAAGATGTGAACACAGAACAAAAAAGAATGTGAGAACAGAAGCTGACAGGGTGGCTGAAGAACTTTGTGAGAGTAAATCTGGGCAGAAAACTGTGGAAATGGAGAGAGCGTATGGGCCAGAAGAATCTTCATTTCCTGCAGTAGAAATGCAAGCAGTCACTCAGAATAAAACCAGAAAGAAACCTGGCTATCAAAAAAGGAAAGAAAATATGAGCATGAACAAATTAAATGCAATAAAAGAAACCATGGATGATAGTGACCTGGAACAATCTAATGAAGAGGAGTACTTTGATGACAGTACTGAAGAGAGGTTTTATAACCAGTCCTCAGATTCTGACAGTGACAGCAATGATGATTTCTTCATTGGGAAAGTAAAAAGAAATAAAAAACCATCAGCAGTTAGTGATGTTCCTTCAACAGAAGAAAAGGACACACTTCAGAAGAACACAGTGATGAAAGAAAAGGATGTAGTGCCTGGGATAGCACAAGATTTGATCAGGAAAGAAGGAAAGCCACAGGCAAAAGCAAGCAAGCTGGAATCGGTGTTCTGCAGTTCTTTGTCTACCTCTAATCAGAAATCTCAAAACAGAAGGTAAACCTTTTCCCTTTGTTATGTTCTCCTTTCTCTCCATCCTTCCCAGTAATGGAAATTGTTGTGATTTTAGTAGCCTTTACCAAACAAGGAGTATTTCAGCCAATTACAGCTTAGAACATTTTCACATGAACTACTCTGCAATCTTCTTGTGCTTTCTTGACGTTTATTTTTCATATTCACTTTAGCAATTAAATACACTTAGGATTCCTAACCAGACCTGCAACCAAATTAAATCACTCCTAATTGCTTCTATTTTTACTTCACTATTAACAAATAGGAAACTATGTAATGGTTCTGCACATTATGCCTGAAAAGTCATTGCACAAGTGCTTTGGTGATGACAATTCTTTATTCTTGTGTTTTTGTCTTCGTACAAGTTTCTTGAAAAATCTGAAATTCTCTTTTTATTTTTAGAAATACTAAAGACCAGCCTCCCAAAAATGGAAGAACAGGTATGTATTACTTAACATGGCAAAATTGCAAGAGTAAAAACCTCTTCAGATTTTGTTGCTTCTGCAGTCTAATCATGATAGGCTGATTTTGTTTCATTTCAGTTTTGTGGCACCTATTTGTGGCATTCGTTGTTAAAATGGTCAAATTATTGACCTTTCATAGTAGTATGTGGATATTGTCTGCTATTCCCTATTTTTGAATGGTAGAAATACTTAAAGTAGGATTTACACAAGATAATGCTTTTCCATCAGTCTTCTTGTTAGTGTTACCTGTACACAGGTAAAGGTGTCAGATCATGATATTTAACAAGTAATTTATCTCATGAGTAATTCCTTCATTTCTAGCATATGGTTCCGTTTTGGATCAAGAATATAATTTCAGTCATATTGGGTTACATTTTGTAATATCTCATTGGTTAATTGTGTAGAAAAAAATGTAAATTGTGCTGAATATTTGTCTACACAAATTTTGAATGTGGTCAGTAATAATAAATCTTAACTATCTGCAGTCTACCAAGAGACAATTTACTAGGCTGCAAGATGAGGAAATCTTGCTGTGAACATTCAGATTAATGTGTTTCCCATTACTAATTAAGAAATTATTGTAAATATCTGCAATTTCAAGGTAGTTTTAGCATGTTGTCATGTAGGTTGATGATGTAGGTAATGCTTTGTTTTTTACCTCTTGCACAGCTCTTCTTAAAAAGGAACCACAGCTCAAGAAGCAACCATTTGCAAAAGCTGCAGGTACGAAATACGACAATAAGAAAGCATATTCAGAGCAGCCTCTTCATCCATCATGGGAAGCAAGCAGGAGGCGCCGGAAACAAATGTCTCAAATTACAGCATTCCAAGGGAAAAAGATCAAGTTTGATGACTAGAGTATATGTAAATTAAGATTTTTTTAAAAGGATTTTTTGCAGATTTGCATCCTATGCTGTTTTCTTATGAAGTAACAACTGCTGTTTCAGTATTTTTGTTACACTGTCCTTAACCCTTTGCAACCTATAAAATAGCAACTGCTGAAACTTAAAAGCTGTTAATAGTGAAAATTGCTTCATTTATTCATTGTGCTGTCTGTTGCTTAATGTATGGTTCTATGGGTGTTGGTTCATAAGTCCCATTGTGTAGTGCCATCATTTATGAAATACACCCTACAGTGAATGAATTGGTTTTAGGATTGTCATTTGTGCCCTGTAGGAATAGTTCAGATTATTTGGAGCACTTTTCTGTCTAAAAATGTACTTCACACCACATAAGGACTTGGACGTCAAGAGAAAGGGGAGAATACAAAATACTGAGGTGATAATCCTAGGACTGCATTTTCAACTACATCTCAGCTAAGAAAAAGTGAGAGGTTCTTAAACTTGAGTAGAATTCAGTAATTCATTAATGTGTTATCAGCTAATCAGTAGTATGCATGCTATGAAATTTTCTGGAGAGCAATAAAATATTGTTCTGTTAAATTGTGATCTCTGTCCTTTGATAATACTGCCAGTCTGAAGAACTGAGAAAGTGTCTTTTAATACTGCTGTCCTGCAGGATACATCTGGGTGCTGCAACATGTCTGCCTTGCACTTTCTGGAAGAATGCTGAAAACTGAAAAGTCTTTGTCCATTAAAAAATATTTGACTTCTAAGTGCCTTTCTGAGTTCCTTTTATTGGGGTGTGAGGTAAAACCAGTGACAATAGGATCGTAGGTTGCCTGGGCTGCAGTGACCACGCACTCGTGGAGTTCAGTGTCCTGAGGGACATGGGAAAGGCGAAGAGTATAGCCAGGACCCTAAATTTCAGGAAAGCAGACTTTCAATTCTTCAGGGAGTTACTCAGTAGGACCGCCTGGGACATAGTCCTTGGGGACAAGGAAGTGGAACAGAGCAGGAAAATATTTAAGGATGCTTTCCATAAAGCACAAGAGCACTCAGTCCCCTGATGCAGGAAATAAGACAGGAAAGGGAAGAGACCAGTGTGGCTGAGTCGAGACCTACTGGTTAAACTAAAGAAGAAGAGGGAACTGCCCAGGCAGTGCATGCAGGGACGGGGAACCTGGGAGATGTGTAGGGACACTGCGCGTTTGTGTAGGGATGAGGTCAGGAGGGACAAGGTGCAGCTTGAGCTGAATTTGGCAAGGGAAGTGAAGACCAACGAGGAGGGCTTCTACAGGTACGTCAGCCAGAAGAGGAAGGTTAAAGAGAACATACCCCCACTGATGGCTGGGAATGGTGACCTCGTATCAACAGACGAGGACAAGGCTGAGGTACTTAACAACTTTTTGCCTCAGTCTTCACTGCTAACCGCTCTCCTCACCCCTCCTGGGTCATGAGACAGCAAGATGATGACCAGGAGAGTAAAGCCTCTCCCACAGTAGAGGAGGATCTGGTTCCTGACCACCTGAGGAACCTGAACATACGTAAGTCTATGGGATCTGATGAGATGCATTCCAGAGTGCTGAGGGAATTGGCTGGTGTGGCTGCCAAGCCACTCTCCATGATATTTGAAAAGTCATGGCAATGGTAAAATTGTGCCTATTTTTAAAAGAAGTAGAAAAGACGACCCTGGGAACTACCAACCTGTCAGCCTCACCTCTGTGCCAGAGAGGATAATGGAACAGATCCTCCTAAAAGCTCTGCTAAAGCACATGGAGGACGTGGAGGTGATTGATGGCAGCCAGCACGGCTTCACCAACTTAGTGGCTTTCTGTGATGGGGTAACCACAGCAGTGGACTCGGGTAAACCGATGAGTGTGATCTATCTAGACTTCTGTAAACCCTTTGACATGGTTTCCCACAACAACCTTCTCTCTAAATTAGAGAGATACGGGTTTGATGAGTGGATGGTTTGGTGGATAAGAAACTGGTTGGATGGTCGTATTCAAAGACTATTGTCAATGGCTTGAAGTCCAGATGGAGATCTGTGACTACTGGTGTCCCTTAGGGGTCCATACTGGGACCAGTGCCATATAATATCTTCATCAATGATACTGACAGCAAGATTCAGTGCACCCTCAGCAAGTCTGCAGATGACACCAAGCTGAGTGGGGCAGTTGCTACTGTGGAAGGATGGGATGTTATCCAGAAGGACCTGGACAGGGTGGAGAAGTGGGGCTGTGAGAGCCTCATGAGGTTCAACAAGGCCAAGTGCAAGGCCCTACAGCTGGGTCAGGGCAATCCCCAATTTCAGTACAAGATGGGGGATGATGTGATTGAGAGCTGCCCTGCAGAGAAGGACTTGGGGGTGCTGGATAATGAGAAGCTCGACACGAGCTGGCAGCGTGCACTCACAGCCCATAAGGCCAACTGTGTCCTGGGCTGCATCAAAAGCAGCGTGGCCAGCAGGGTGAGGGAGGTGCTTCTGCCCCTCTATTCCTCTCTTATGAGACCTGATCTGGAGCATTGTGTCCAGTTCTGGAATCCTTAACATAAGAAGAATACAGAACAGTTGGAACAGGTCCAGAAGAGAGCCATGAAGCTGATCTGAGGTCTGGAGCACCTCCCATATGAGGACAGGCTGAGGCAGTCCGGCTTGTTCAGCCTGGAGAAGAGGAAGCTTTGGGGAGACCTTATTGCAGCCTTCCAGAACCTGAAAGGAGCTACAAGAGGGCTGGGGAGGGACTTTTAATAAGGGCATGGAGTGATAGAACAAGGGGGAATGGCTTTAAATTGGAAGGGGGTAGATTTAGATTAGACATTTAGAAGAAATTATTCTTGATGAGGGTTGGGAGGTACTGGCACAGGCTGCTCAGAGAAGTGATGGCTGCCCCATCCCTGGAGGTGTTCAAGGCCAGATTGGATGGAGCCTTGAGCAGCTTGACCTAGTGGGAGGTTTGGAACTGGATGATCATTAAGGTCCCTTCCATCCCAAATCCACCCCAAATCACTCTAGGATTCAATGAAATCAACTAAATAAGTAAATTCTAGCCAAACACTATGCCACACAACCGTTTGGTATGCGGCTTCTCTGGTTCCAGTAAAAGGCAAGAAAAATTTATTTCAGTTGGTATCATCAGCTATAGTAGTTTTTCATGAACAGCTTATCTTTTTTTTTTAGTGGATAAGCACACATTTTTAACAGTTGATTCACATTAAAGACCAGAAAATTAAAGATTTCAAGCAGGTTGGGAAAAAAAAAAACCAACTCTTAAGAGCTTATGTTCTGAAGTACTTCTTTGCATGTGCTTGGAGATCTAGGAGCATTGGTTTATCCTGGCACTTGATCAAGTTTCCTACTCCATTCTTACTGCTGCAATTTGTGGCCACAAAATTCTTCTGAAGGAAGCCTGACTTATCAAAACATGTTTTTTTCATCTTCAGAAACACTTCTGAGCTCTTGCTTTGAAGAAAGGAAAAAAGATAACACAGGCTGAACATGAATGAGAGCAAAGAGATTAGCTTACTGGCATTGCTTCATTTTTTTAATGGGTTACTACTACTTCTAGCTGGTGCTTAGTGACTCACCTGGATCGCAGCCTTAAAGCACGATAAAACAAGTAGTGATGGTTGAGATTTGATAATGTTTTTTATGTGCAACTTGGCAAATTTTTGTGAACTGATAAGCCAAATGAACTTGCCTGAAGGTTGTTGATAAAGCTCAGAATATTTTTTCCTCGTTGTAACAATGTTTTCAGTATATGCAGAACGTTAACTCGTATCTGTAATACTGTTTAGACAGAGACCTCTCACAAAGCACTACCAATTTATTTTTATAGTGATAGGGAAAGTTATTTCATGCAGTGGTGATTAGATATAAAAAATAAACTCTGAGAACAATGCTTTCCAGGTTAGTACCATAGAAGAAATGTTCTCAGTAAGGGCAGATACCCTCAGATCCTACTAGACCACTTTCAGATGGTCACTTCAGAATTACTGGTAAAATAATCTCAGATTTTTCACTATCTTTTAAGAGAGTCAATATTAATTTAAATGTGATCTTTAAAAAAAAAGGAATAAAAGGGGAACGAAGCCACGTTCATGTGGGGAAAGTTTTTCTGAGTCAGGGTTGATTTGGGCAAACCAAAAGTTTAATATGGTTATGATGATGCTTAGGGTGAGGGATAAAGTGGATATAAATGTGATTATGTTAATTGCTGTTCTCTGGGGTGAAACCAGACACTATAGATTGGAAGTCAGTTGGAATTGATACACTACAAGAGCTGGATCCT
Source organism: Phaenicophaeus curvirostris (assembly GCF_032191515.1). Classification (NCBI taxonomy): domain Eukaryota; kingdom Metazoa; phylum Chordata; class Aves; order Cuculiformes; family Cuculidae; genus Phaenicophaeus; species Phaenicophaeus curvirostris. Next base: position 856,314 of record NC_091431.1, read on the forward strand.
CATCAGTAGATTGTTTTTATGGATAGATTAGGTCAGGAGAAATCAGGCTTGAATGAAAATTCAGTTACAGACTACTCTGTAAACAGAAAGTACATTTGTAATACTAGGCAGGTGATCTAATGTGAATATAAGACAGTAGTATAGCAGGTAGAAGGTACTTGGAAAGTAGGAGATGCTTTATTTTCAATAAATTTGAACATACTTTCTGCAATAACTATGCATTTTTACTGCCTTTTTGTATTTGCATTGATTCTGATCCACACTACATTCTGTGCTGTAGGGATAGCCCTTGCAGGAATTCTCAGCTTGAAGCTCTTAGCTCTAATATGCAATAATATAGGAATAATTCTGTTAAAATATAGAAACATCATGACAACATTGATTCTATCTAAAATATTCCTACATTTATGGGTATTAAAAGATAATTGTATCACTTTTGACTGCATTTCTCAAAGTCAAGAGTGCCATTGACAAACTGTTACTAGAGTGAAAATTGTGAAGTTCTTAACTGTGCTGTTCTGAATTAATCCCCAGTAAAGGGCGAGAGATGCTTCACAATTCAGCCTTTTCATCAGTTTAGCATACAGATTGAAGAGGTAGCAGGACACTGGTTTGTACTCAGGGAATGTAAAGAGCAAAGGATAAAATGCTTTTGGAGCAACAGAGCATGAAATGTGTAAGTCAACTTTCTAGAGTGCATAGACGTTCTACCATGGACTGATCCAATGCTCTTTTCATGAAAGTAAAGGTTTTGGTGCAAAAATTCTGAAAGTTGTTTCCAAGTTCCTGTTCCTACCGGAATGATATAAGAAAATCTTTATCCAGGTGAAGCATAACTCATCCTGTTAGGCCTCCACGTGTTGAACCCTTGTGTAATGTGACAGGTAATTTATCATGCTTTGCAATTTTTTCTTTGTTTCTAACTCATGACATTTTTTCCAAGACCATGTCAGCACAACAGAATCTTCCTTATTTTCATGTAGATAAAATAACTTTAATTTCAGCTTTTGCACTGAGAGATGGATCTGGCCTACACCTTAAGTATACTACTTCGACAAGTAGAACGCTTGAAACATTTTATTCAAGTCATTTTCACATAAACTTGCAACCATAATACGGGCATGTAACACAAGAATATGAAAGTGCAATGAAGAATACAAAGCTAGTGCCTGAATATTATAAATTAGAGCTCTTCAGATAAAGATGAAAAGTTATTGAAATTAAGACTCTTGAAAGAAAAGAGTAGGAAATACTGAAAAACCTTCAAAAAAGTTGCAAAACAAGTGGCTTTTCACTGTATCTGTAGCATTTACTTGCATAATAAAAACCTCCCAATAACATACTCTTTGGTTTTAATTCAAGTTAAAATCTTTCAGCACCTTTTAGGATTTGGAGAAAATGAAAATGCCATATTGGCATAGACTTGAGACACAGGATAAACCACCTTTCGATGTCTCATTTATGAAATTCACCCTGCTGGTTTTGAATGAGTACACCACAGACAATGCATGAATGACTATAGGAAGGTACACTTGGTGTTTGCACTCATTCAACGCTGCATAGTAAACTTTGGAGCAGAGAGAAAACGAGTAGACTTTTACTAACACAAAAACATCATCTACACAATATGTTGGTTCCACTGGTGACCAATCTGTCATTTTTGTTATGCTTTTGTCTAGAAATATGCAAATATCAAATGTATTTCAGGATTAAAAAAAATACATAACAAACCCCTCCTGTAATGAGCCTGGCATACGATATGTTCCTTATGTGCAATTTTATCTAAAGATCTGAAATGTGGGAGGTAATTGCTTCACACACATTTTTACAATTTGGCTTTTCAAAGCAAAATTTGACACTCCAAAACAGCAAATTGGTACTAAGGTTCTCAAAAAATTTAGATCTGATTTTGCTCCCACCAAGACCAATGGTAAGATGCCTTTCAAATGTGATGGGAATAAGCCCAATGTCTGCTAAAAAAGTATTCTAAACAATAATTTGCTGTATAAAACATGCTTTTACCAAAACGGGTTTTATAAATTTTTTTCCAACAAAAATGCACGTAATCCCGTAAATATATTCCAGTATGAAAAAAGTAAGTTAAAGTGTCTGGGTCAAAACTGCAGAACCAAGATACTGAAAATACTGGTTGGCACTCCCCTATTTAGAACTACTACACATGCTATATAATAAACTCTTCTACTTCTACTGCATAATGATTTACTATAGTTGAACAGGGGAAGTTAAGAGTCACATTCCTTCATTTTTTTTAATCCTAAAATCCTTTCTTTTTTAAAATAGACTGTTCATGTTATCATGTTATCTTAGGCAATTTTTGTGCTATTTTACATCACTGTCATGTTGCTTAACAAACATTTCAAAACAAATACAATATTTTGCTACGGAAAAAAAAAGCTACATTTTTGTAGCTACAATATCCCCAATATTATGGCGTTCAACACCTTTCCGAACCAGGCCATTCCCACTGAAAGGACTAAGTCCACTACTAGAACTCGTTCTCCCTACACAGATGCCCAAGGTCCTCTGCCTTCTCGCTGACTTCAGTGGAGTTCTGCAAGGAGTTTGGGTATAGACACGTGAGCAGGTTACTGCCTCATAACCAGAAGGATAAGCTCAATTCCTGTGCCTGCTGTGTGTCCAGTTAGTCCTCTCTTACCCCACATTCAGCATCAGGCACAGCGAGGTATGAGCACACAATCTCTCACCCGGGAAGCAGCCCGTGCCCGCAGCCGAGCTTCCACTACAGTAGCTTTTGTGTCCATTGCCCAAGCTGCTGTCAGGACTTTCACCCTAGTTTTGACCTAAGTCTGTAGAAAGGTGAATGCGCTCGCATCCCTTAAGACCTTTTAATCTTAGAAACTATTTGGGCTGAGATTTCAGAAGCCTAGACTTTAAAACAGACCCTGATTTTTTTTTTTTTTTTTTTGCAGACATATGTAATAAATGGCTTTCTAATAAATCTAATTTCCAAATATTGCTTCTGTTCGTTGCCCATACTGGCGACTGACTGCTAAAATGCATCTCTCAGCAAACTAAAAGGGATCTGCAGGAATAAATGGTTTTCATTCTGCACCACTCCCAGTGGTGGGTAGAAGTCACTGGGTTACCGAGACAGTTGTGCAAATTTGTAACCAAGTTATCATTAAGGTGGAAATACTTCATAACCGTGAAATAAGCTTAAATACATGTAGTAAAGAAACAGCTCATCTCTAAAGGATATTACGATAATTCATACAACTTCCAAATTAAACCCATACTGCCTGAACTATTCTCAAGTGATAATAAAACCTCTCCGTACTCCTCAGATTTTTCAGTTCTTAACTATATTGAATAGCACATCTAGTTTCAATTTTTTTAAAAAAAACACACCGAGCTTTCCACATTTCATTAGGTGTTTTGAACTGCTGATTAAACTTAACCAATACCAATCAATATTTCTAGGCTCCCCCTGTTTCAAAAGTAGATCCTTCATTTTACATTATCAGAAATCTTCTGAAACAAACCACCAGATCCCCTTGTGATATGTTATTTCACAGTTTTAAAAAAATGAAAAGAAAAATCACAGCTACTGTAGCCTACAGCAGGGTGCACTGCAAAAGCAAAATAATTTGGGGATGGGAGGAGGAGCGGAATACCCAGCACCAGATAAGCAGTTCAGCAAAAGTTTTAATTCAGGCAGGAAGATTTTCCCCTTGAAAATGGTGTATTTGTTTCCTGAACAGCCTAAAGTAGGATGTTAAATACATTTATTTTTGTTCTCCCTTCTGTAGATAGTATATTTTCAACTTCACTGGCTGAATAGCGAGATATAAATTTAAAAAGTCAAATACAGTACTTCAGGGGGAAGCAGGTAATAGGCTTTTTCACGATAAAAGTACTTTGCTAGAGATTCACCTACTTCTGTTTGTGGTGCCACCTGAGTTAATCGTCTGTATTATTTTGATGGTTAATCTCTTCAAGTTGGATGTTTTTCACAGATGACTACATCAGGGTCTCTTCATCGTTTCCAAGAGCCCTTTTCTTGACAGGTATTTATTTTTATCCACACTAAGTTTGCAGAAGTCTTTTAAAAGCCCCACCTTGAAAAATCTCTTGAACATAGAAAGGTGGATTAAGTTCTTTAATTCATTTCCACAGATGGAAGTCTTCCTTCAAAACCCCATCTGCTTTTTACTTAAGAAAATGGAAGAACTTCTAACGTATTAAAAATGTAAACGTAACTTTTCTTGCAGGGGTATAACTGATAGATATATAGATATATGTATTTCTCTGCTATATGTTAATATTCCTTGAAAACTGAACATACTTTTCTAATTCATATTAACGTGTCCTAGCAAGTTTTATTTTAATGATACTGGAGCATTACTCTTAAACTGTTTTTTCATTCTGGTATTTTCTGAGATAGCTGACATTAGTACTTTCTATTGCATTATTTAATTAATTTTACATAAATTTTTGCTACCTTTTAAAATATGTTCAACTCATTCACCAGTAGTATTCCCACTATTATCATCTAAACTCCAAATTTTAAGGCGTTAAGAAATGCTCATGTTTTTACGAGTTAGTTAGATTTTCAAAATTTAAAGTATCTGTGCATGAATCACCAGTTCCACACATTTCAATAACAACAAAAGTAATGCCAATTTAAATGCTTAAAATCCAGTTACAGATTTGGTTGAGAAGCAGCAGAAGTGCTTCAAAATCACATAAGGTGTGTGGGTGTATGTGTGTATGTTCCTTAGTTTTGTTTCTATAGTGTTTACATCCTATTGAAGTTTATATAATGGTACTTCAGTTCAAAACATTTGGCACAGTCTCATCCATTTTCTTGCGTCTTTCTCAATATCTGTGGAAAGAAAAGAAACAATGTTATGGAGGCAACCAAGCTGATAAAAAAAGGGTTATCTGCTGAATACCCTTTTGGCAGCTTGAAGGTGCAGGTCAACAACAAACAATAACAGAGATTTTGTGTCCTCACCCTTCATGAATATATTTACCTGATAATTCCTGCAAGAATATATTTTCCTGCTACATTTACAGAGCTAAGACGGGGAGAACAGAAGTAAAAGGCACAAAGCATAGATTTCTATCCACGCAAACATAAGCAGGAACGGCGTTCCTTGAAATATGAAGTAGTCAGTCCTTTTACAAAGAAATGCTTTAAAAGCTCCTACCACAGATTCACTCACATGCTGCAAGATGCCCGTTCATTTCTTTGTTGCAAGTCTGACCACCACACAGCGAGAATAAACAGAGGATTTTGCTGAAGCCATTTAACTTAATGTGTCTCTGACCAAAGTGTGATTATAAATACAGATCTCCACATTGGCATAAAAAAATGTTTCTCATTTTAGCCTCACTTAACTACCTGTTTCCTAATATGAAGTCAGGAACTCATATTTTGAAGGCTAATTAAGCAATAGTCACATTAATGCAGTATGTTTGTTTCACTGATTCTGTTATAATTGACTATACTGGTCATTTCTTCTACTTTTCATTTACTGCTCTGGAATTTCTTTCACATGAACCTCTATAACGCTCATTCATTATGCAATCCAAATGAAACCACTTGATAAAGATTTTGTATGAGCAACTAATATATTGAACCAAGAATTGCACACCTCTGTCTTACAGAAGCCTGATTGCTTTATGTGTGTGTGTTTCACAGATGCTAAGCTGCAACAGACAATTAATTAAATTAATTTACCTTCCTGGAGCTGGGGGGAAAGGCATAATTGTGGCATTGTTTAAGCTTTAAAAGAACTCAATTGTAGATGGAGTGTGTCTGGAAGAACTGCTGCTGGGTCAGCAGCAGCAACAAAGTAACACACACGTGTGGGATTTTGCAGATTGCTTCAAGAGCTTTGTAACTGCTCAACAGTTCTGTGTGGATGCTACATGTGGGTACTGAATGAGCACAGAAAGGCTTTAGTGCAAATACAAAGATGACGTGAGCCAGAGGTAGTTATCTAACAATGCGGACAGTAGCAGCAGTTTTCATACTGCTATAAAAATCCTGATGGCATGGCTGCAAGAGCAAAATTCTCACTCAGAATTGTTTTCCAAGCCTAAATAATTTTTGAAAATCTATGCTAGCCTTATGGACATAGTTTAATTACTGGAGGTCAAGATTTGAAAGCTACACGGCTATCAACAGCAAAGCAACTGTTCCCATCACTCCTGCCAAAAAAGACCTTTGAAAAGTAGCATCTGAATTTTGAATTCGCAAGATCGGAAACCCAAGAACAACATACTAAAGGTACTGATATCACTAGAATTAATGGTGGGAAGTTAACTTTTTCAATATAAAGTAAACCTCTTAGTTTTATAAATCTGTTGCCTTTAGTACTATGAATATAAAACATTTCCAAAGACAAAGGAATGCACTTACGGTGAAATTGTACATCCAGAGGCATATGCATGGTGGCCTGTATAGCGTATATCGCAGCGTACTATATTGTTGGAGTAATCAGATTCAGGCACCAAATAGCTGGGGTTTACGCTCACCTTAAGAGGAGAAAGCACAATGTTGTCTACTTCCAGGTTTGAGTTGACAACTTATATTCAAAAGGATATATGTGTATGATTTGCTTCTTTAAAAAAACAATATAACAAAACCCAAACCTCCCTACTCCCAATACCCTTACCTTCAGAATGTAATTTCCAGGTTTTACATCTGTAATATCAATCCACTGGCAATCTATATCAGCATTGTAAGTGTCGTAGCAGCCAGGGCTCAGTCCCTTAGAAATGGAGTTACAATGGATGTCAAAAATTTATTAGGAATAGTAGCACTGTAGACATTAAGGACACACAGACTGAAATTTACTATCGCATTTCACTAAGAAAATTACCTCAGGAAATGAAGCTTATCTTTTAATGGCATTTTATTTGACTATCTAAACTAAAACACACAAATCTGACTTACCACTTTTACAGACAGCACTGTGTTACTACTGCATAAGAAACACCTATACTAAGATACTTGTATTTTATCTGTAATTTATTATCATTTGTTACAGTACTCCTTTTATGTAAATACAGATGCTGCTGTCAGTCACTCTTATTTACAAAAGGTGAAAATAAAATGAAAACTGAACAAAGATTGAACCTAGATACCTGCAGACCTCAAGTAAATAGTTTCTGAGGTCCTTCAGTACCAACCTGATCTCTGTGTTGGAACCTGTCTCTGCCCTTAGGAGTGATGCAATTTTTTGCTAGAGATGTTCTCTTAAAGTGACATCTTTGAATAACTGAGTCTAGGGCCATTTTCACATTGCATTTTGCACAGAAATGGCATCTCTTCATGCAAATAGTGACACAAGAATTGGAGAGAACTGAAAATTTAGTCTTTCTTCCAGATGAATCCTTTCTGAAAATTTATTTGCTGTTAATATGATCGATGACCCTGTGGGTCTTTTCCAACCTAGTGATTCTGTGAATAACACTACTAAGAATCCCCATATATATGAACGTATCAGTGGTTCAAATCTGGTGCCTTTAACCAATACAGATTGCTCTAGGCAGAGCTGATCCGTTCTGGCGACACACAGAGCGCACAAAACCCAAGTCCTGCAGGAATTCCCTCTTGACCCAGCTGGTGATCAGCTAAGACTCTCACAAGTATGTGCCAAGTCTGAGGCTGGAGGAAAGTTTTACAGTCCTATTACAAACCCCTGAAATATGGGCTTTGAGCGGAAACGCTGACACAGCCATGATTCTAGTGACACAAATACTCCAGCTGTGAAATATGTATGTTGCTTAGTTAGATGTCTTGGTCTACAAAAGGGGAAAAGATATTTATAAAACCTCTTCAAAGCCTTTATGCATTGCAGATCATTCATTATATTTAAAATTCAAACATGGACACGTCATCCAGTGAAGCATAGCTGTCATTTCTCTGTAATAAAATAACTACCTCCTGTATTACAAACTGCAGAATAAGGGATACAAGTTTATGTATAAGTATGGCCACATTGAGTAAAACCACAGATCCATCAAACTCAGTGTCGTGCCTATGATAGTGGTCAGCAGCAGATGCTTGAGGAGAAAAGAAAATAGGAAATGGGATGTGTAATGCCTTCCAGCCAGGCAAATTCCTTCCACCAGGCATTTAACTGTGTTTAGGCATGGGATACTATCAGATTTTTGGACTCTGCAACATCCTATGGCAAGGATACTTTATTCACATCAAAAGAGCACTCCTTTTTGTTTTAAAGTGGTTTACTGACAGCTCTTTTGGATATCCTTAAATTCTTGTACTGTGAGAAACAGTTTATATCAACAAATTCTTCTTTCCATCCAGAACCATTCAAGATTCGGTAGTATTTCTGGTTTTCCAAACAGAATAGTCTATAAAGTCTCTTAGTGTGGCAGCCATACTGCACTGCTGATCATCCTTCTTTTCCTGGGGTTGTTTGGTTTGGGTTTTTAAGCTTTTCTGTAGCAGTTTTGAGAGATGGCAACCAGAACTCCATGCAATATTCAAGGTAGGAGTCTATTTTGGATTTGTATAATGTCATAATGGCACATTCTATTATTTATCTATTCTCTTAATAAGCCCTAACACCTTGCTTTACTTTTGTTTATGACCCATCATAATGTTCACACGGCTGCCGTTCTCTTTAACACCATTCTATACATGCATAAAACTATGCTGTAAGTTTTCTGCATTGAACTGCCTGCCAGCAGCTATAAGCATCAAGAGAATCCAGCACCTTGCAGCCACATGCTCTGCAAGGGAATAAACTACTCACTTTGAACTCTGGGACCAACAAGGACATCACTGACCTGGGAGGAATGAATACTGAAAACTACTTCTTCGCTGAGTCTGTCCTGAGTTCTGTTTAACTCATTTGACCAGTCATATAGCCACAAGAACTTGTGGTGTGTTTTAATATCAGTTATCCGTGATGCTAGGCTAATGACACCCACATTTAGCAGCACCTGGGTGAATTATAAGTCTTCAACTTGCTTTCATGGTCTCTGTGACGGAGAATTTCAGAGCTGGTTAGCGTATCAAATAACTTAGGTCATCAGATGATTGGTAGAAAAAAATCAAAAGATGAATAAAGGGGAAAAAGAAACTTGGTTGTCTCTAAAATTCTTACCTGCGTATGTGCTGTACACGCGTACCGTCTGTAATATCCATAATCACAGGAGGTATCTTCAAGACAGAAACTCGCTTTGTGTCCTTCCGCAACTTTTCTGTGTGAACTCGCATCCAACAAGTCGTAGTGGCTGAATTCATCCATGCTGTGATAATGTCTGTTAAACCATAGGTATGTTAGCAAAGACCAGATCTTGTCAATAAGATTTGAACATCTTCCTATTTGACCTACCTTCTGTTAGATCTGGCCAGACTTTATTTTTTACTTTCCTATTACTGGCCATTCAATTAAGTTTTATTTTCAATATTCTACTTTTCAATGACTATAAGAATGCCATCTTCTAAGAATGAATAATAGATTTCAATTTGTTAAGGGAAAGGCTCCATAGCAGTGCTGTTTTTCCAAAATTTCCTGTTTCAGCTCTTTTCCAATAACAATAGCAAGTATTAAATAGTTCATATTTGAATTGTACATCTAATAACCGCCTTTAGCTAGAGTTGCACTAGGAATGCTTACCTTACATACTATAAATTCCAGGGAAGTTTGCTCCTTGCTAGCAAAATGCCAACCATTTACTTTCACATGTCCATGGCCCTCAATCAAACTAACACATTCACAACATTAGTGAAAACAAAGTCTTTGTAAAAAAATCAGCTTCCGCGTATAGGTAATGCAGATATTGTCTCATGTCAACTTTTTGTAGTCTATACTTAATGTAGTCCCTTTTAAAAAGTGCATATGCTTTTGATCTGTACACAATGATGCATTTTTCTTGCAATCACACAATGCGAGTTCTATCTTTGCTGTGGACTTGAACACCTGTTATTCCTTTAATTTCATTTTTTCCAAACGTGGAAGGCTAAATTTGTAGTACATCCCTGCACCTTGTGCAGGGTTTCGCTGGTGTTACTTATGAATGCTTTCAGCTCAAAAAATGTATGAAAAAGATATAATTAAACAGAACTTAAACATACTGTGAGAACGAAGAGGAGCGCACAAGTCTCACAAGCATGCATGCCAAGAACAGTAAAACTGGTCCACAGATGATGATGACTAACACTTAAGCCTGATGGCTGACCAAACTAATAGGCAGTTATAGTTCACTTCCAAACGAGCTTGTTCCACTGTCATGGAAATGATCATGAGAAATGCATTTTTTTTGTAGGCAACGTATTTTCTCTCCAAGAACTGAATCAACATCAGAGACGCTTTGCATCTGGATAACAACAGCTGGGCTATCATGGTAGAGAAAGAAAGGGCTTTTCTACAAATGGAAAATTTCAGTTGCTTTCTATCAATTTCATCCACTTATTAACTTTGTAAGCAGCAGAGCTGGGGTTTTTTAGTAGTGGTGATGGGGTTTTTTTCAGGGGTGGGGAGTAACTAAAGCAGGAGGCTATTTTTGTTAGTTTTGATTTTGTTTTAGCATTTTAATCCTTACCAGATTAACAAACTTGTCATATCAGTCTTTTTTTTTAAAGATTTGTTTGATAATACTTATTTTTAATTGAAAGCTTAAAGCCTTTGAAGCTAGAGAGAAATATTCCATTGACTCCAAGGGCCTTTACATCAAACCTACACTTCATATAATTTTTAGTAGAATAATATTAAGTTATCACTTATGTACCCATAACAGCAGGGCTGTATTTTAAGTAAAGTGGAAGGAAGGTAAGATTTATACTATTTTACAGCTGGAACAGACTTGCAAATTGACGCATGTGAATTCTCTGAAAAGGTACAAGTTTTCAGTCTTACCTGCTCCCAAAATGCTGAAAATGTAGAACATTTGCCTTGCCATGTTTCCAGCAATTTTGCTATTTCTAAAGCAATACTGCTATGTGGAAGTATCACGATATGATAAGGATGTTGATAATAAGATCAGTCAACTCAGTATCTTCCCTTTTCCACATCAATCAGACTATTCCTTGTTCAAGAGCTAACCCAGGAAATTCAGGACAGGAAGTACGGGTCATTGTTTACAATGATGGATATAGAGAACGTGCTAGTAAATGTACATTTTTAGGGTTTGCACAGTTAATTTAACATGACGGGGACTTTCACTTACTGTTTCTACTAAAATGTAACTGGACTATAACCTACGTAAAATAAAGAGAGAAAGTGTCACTGTCAAAACTGATTTGAGACTTGTATTTACGATGAGTCTATACTCCCAAGAGTTTATATTTATAGATAAGCTTCATATTCATTTGGTTTCTTGTAGCAATATAAAGAGTAATTACCACTACCATAAAATTGATCAAAGCACAGTTCCCCCATGGGTTCTCCCTGCTTCAATGCAGTTTTAGAAAATATCACCTTATAAGTGACAATTTCTTAGTGGAAAAGGTAATTAGAAGGTACCATACTGAGCACTTCACTCACTGGTGACAGCTGTGCCACTCCCATGAATAACGAGGTCTGCTGGGCAGAAAATCTGACGTGCCTTGATTTTTCACTCTTTGGGGGAATCTCAGGAGCACCCGATTGTCATAGTCTCTAACATCTGCTCGGTAAGCTGAACTGTAATAATGCAAAAAAGAGCCATAAGTACATGCATGAAATACATCATTAAAAAAAAACAAAACACATTGACTCAGAAGTAACTGACAGCACAGATCTTAAAGCTCATCCATTAGAGACGCACAAGAACTCCACATGTCATGCTCAGAAGTGCCTGGTGTCACACCAAGACCTGAGTAAGATTCCAATCTGCCTCTAATAACATAAGCAGGAGTTTGACCACTGACTTTCTGCCTCTGTCTCTGAAACAGATCACAGCTTAGCTGTACAATTAGACTGGTACCAAAAATACAATTACACTAGTTGCTGTTAACCAAAATAACTTACTCTGTATGTAAGATCACACAACAGATGTTTGTTTCTGTTGCAAAAAAAATGAATAAATAGATGCCTCAGGCTGTGTTTTCCTTTTTCATATAGCTGTTATTACAGTCTTTCAAATACTGGAACATTTTAATCAACAGATGCCAGTAAGAATATTTCAATTAGTCTTCACTGTAAAGTTAGCATAAAAAGTACTGTCATGTTTTCTTTTTACAGCAAATGAAGAAAGAGCATAACCCTGGAAAGTCTGACTTCAATTAATGATGGTGGTAAATAAATAAATCTGTTTTGCATGATAAGGTATCAAGCAAGTTAAAATGGTTAAAAACAGCTATGTTGATTTCGTTCCAAACAAAACAGGAAAAATCCCTCTCTGCCAGCTGGGCAGGACCTAACTTCATAGCAAAGCCTTTATTTCAACCCGTTAAAAGACTTTCAAGCACTTTTCAGGGAGATTTTAGTCTGATGAGACACTACAAGGCATAGGCCCAGAAACAATTAGCGTGTTATAATTTTAGTGGTAACTTGTGCTAGCAATAGGGTTTGGTTGGTTTTTTTATCTCAAATGAAACAGAATATAATCTGCCTGAATCTGAGGAGAGAGATGAAAATCACCAGACTCAAGTGGTTACTTCAGGCGCCTCCATTTTGCAAAATTCAGATATGTTTAAATAGGTCTGATAATAGAATGTGCAATGAAACTTCTCACATAATGTAGGTGCTTCGGAGCACGTACAGTTTGTCTCTCTAATATGGCTATATCATTTATCTTATGTGCCCATGCTACCCGCTGCCACACGCGTAGGAGAAGGCTACGAACTGGGCTGGGGTCCCTGGGGGTCTCCAGCCTCGCTTCTCCACTCTTCATCGTGTCCTCAAGTCCTCTGTGATGGGTGCAGGAGTGTAAGAACCCACAGCGAGCAGGCAAAAGCCAGGGTGATGCCTACCTTGCCAGGCAGTTCTCCTCGGCAGCACATCTCAAGTTATACATGGACATCCTCTGGACATACGTGGACGCCTGGATGTAATAGGGATCCGGGACTAAGTCAGGGAGACCTGCAGTTCATCAAACCAACCACACAACAGCAAGATCAACCCAGGACACGTCTGCAAATACTCGGCTTCCATCCCAGACCCTTCGGCTTTTCCAAAGACCACATCCCATCCCACCGCCCCCCCCAGGAGCCAAGCAAGCGCCTGCACGACAAAGGTTTTGTCCCGAGAGCGGGGCAGGCATGAAAGTGACGGCAAATGAAACTCTTAAGACTTGTTTTGGAGTGTTGGGAAGCAAGCATCCTTTATCAGGGCTGGTCAACACGAGGGAGCGATCTCCATCCATCGTGTGCAGCCAGACAAGAGCTGGGACAGAATATACTTCCCACTTAGACGCATGGCTATAAATTTTCTCAGAAATGTCACTCTATTCATTTCCAAGGACCAGTTTTAATGTTATTACGAAGCTTCACAACAGTTAAAACTCTTGCTAATATGTAGCCGGCTCCAGCTCTGCGTGACCTTGTCTTTAAGACAGAAAATACTGCAAACAGAGGCGATTACAGATGAAGAGACATCTGTTCAGCAAGGATCACACTGAACCCAAGACGTTACCATTGTTATCATCTCCAAAGCGTCCGGAAAAAAACACCATTTTAAAAGAAAAAGTGCTATTGACGCGATCTCTCACTTTCAAAGAACAGCACTACTTAGATGAAACCTAACTCTCCTTAGATGAAAAAATGTTCCACTTTCTGCACAAGTACCAACTTCTGGTCTCAGGCAGCGGTTTGCCTCGACCTCCCCCCCTGCCCTGCATCCCACGGGATGCGCTGCGCTGGCTCCGCGGGGAGAGGATGGGGCTGGAAGGGAGGGAAGGGAGGGAAGAGAGGGAGAGGGAGGGAAGAGAGGGAGAGGGAGGGAAGAGAGGGAGAGGGAGGGAAGAGAGGGAGGGAAGAGAGGGAAGAGAGGGAGGGGGAGAGAGGGAAGAGAGGGAGGGGGAGAGGGGGGAGAGGGGGGAGAGGGGGGAGAGGGGGGAGAGGGGGGAGAGGGGGGAGAGGGGGGAGAGGGGGGAGAGGGGGGAGAGGAGAGGGGGGAGAGGAGAGGGGGGAGAGGGGGGAGAGGGGGGAGAGGAGAGGGGGGAGAGGAGAGGGAGGAGAGGAGAGGGAGGAGAGGAGAGGGAGGAGAGGAGAGGGAGGAGAGGAGAGGGAGGAGAGGAGAGGGAGGAGAGGGAGGAGGGAGGAGAGGGAGGAGAGGAGAGAGGGAGGGAGAGGGAGGGAGAGGGAGGGAGAGGGAGGGAGAGGGAGGGAGAGGGAGGGAGAGGGAGGGAGAGGGAGGGAGAGGGAGGGAGAGGGAGGGAGAGGGAGGGAGAGGGAGGGAGAGGGAGGGAGAAGGAGGGAGAAGGAGGGAGAAGGAGGGAGAAGGAGGGAGAAGGAGGGAGAAGGAGGGCTCTTACCGTACTGGAAGTAGCCGGTGCCGTAGCCGGGCCTGTACCTGCTGCCCTGCCGGGGCCTCTCGTAGGTGTCGTAGTAGTTGTAGTAGGGGTTATCGTCCGTGTACTTGTAGGGGCTGTAGGCCTCGTCCCCCACCATCACATCCTCGCGCCGGGCCCCGAGGCCGCCGGGGGGCCGCATCCCGCCCGCCCCCGCCCCGCTCCGGCCGCCGTCGGGGCCAGAGGGCGGCGGGGCCCCCGTCGAGCCCTGGCTCCGCTGCGCCCCGGCCGGCCGGCTGCCCGCGGGGGGAGCCTGGTAGCCAGCCTGGAACCAGCGCCGAGCTCCGGAGCCCCTGCGGCTGCCGGCTGCGGGCTGGGGCTGCGATCCTGCGGGCTGAGGCTGCGCCCCTGAGGGCTGAGGCTGCGCCCCTGAGGGCTGAGGCTGCGGGGCGCGGGCGGCGGCCCCCCGGGGCTGCGTGGCGTTGTTCCGCAGCAGCACGATGGGGCCGCCGGGCGCCGGCTGCCTGCGGCGGGGGGGCTGGTACTGGGAGCCCAGGCTGAGCAGGCTGTACACCTGCCCGTTGTTCTCCCACTGGATGCGCTGCCTCCAGGCGGCGGGGGGCGGCGGGGGCCCCCGGCCGGGGGGCTGCTGGCCGCCGGCGGGGCGCAGGCAGCTCCAGAAGAGGCAGGCGTGGAGCTGGGCGAGCAGGAGAGCCGGCGGGGAGAAACGCATCTTCCCCCCCACCTCGCTTCCCTGTGAGCGCCGGCGACGGAGAGAAAACAGGCGAAGAAGAGACCTCGACGGCTGGGGCCGGGGTTGGGGGGGTGAGGGGGGTGGTCCTCCTCCTGCCGGGATGCGGGATGCGGCGCTGGGAGGGTCGGGCTGGCAGCGGGTCTCAGGAGCTGCAGGACCCGGGCGGTGCCATCGGGCAGGTCGAGAGGGAAGCCCGGCCCAAGGGGAGGCGGCGGGAGCGGCTTTTCTCCTCCGCGGTATTTATAGGCGAGGGGGGATGCGAGTGGGAGCCGGAGCAAACAATCAGCCTCTCATCGCCCTCCGGCCCGCGCGGGCGTCTGGAAGCGAGGGAAGGAGGAGGAGGAGAAGGAGGAGGAGGAGGAGGAGGAGAGACCAGGGGCTTTAAACTTGCTGGCACGCTCGCAAAGTTACACAAGCCCCGCTGGCTGGGCTTGGCTGCGCCCCCGCCGTTTGTTCGCGTAATGCGGCTGGAAACGTGCAGCCCGGACGGTTCCCGCACGGCCGCGGGGGCGGAGGGACGGGGAGGGGGCGAGGGCCGGCGCGGGGGCTCCCCATCCTCCACCCATCCCTCGCTGCCACACATCCCTCCCTCTCTCTCCCATCCATCCATCCATCCATCCATCCATCCATCCATCCATCCATCCATCCATCCATCCATCCCTGCCTTCCTTCCTCCCTCCCTACCATCCATCCCTTCCTGCATTCCATTACTCCCTCTCTCCTTCCTTCTCCCTCTCCCTCCCTCTCATCCATCCCTACCATACCTCCCTGCCGCCTTCCCTCCCTACTAACCATCCCTCCCTGCTTTCTGTTACTCTCTTCCTCTCTCCCTCCCTCCCCATCCTTCCCTCCCTGCCTTCTATTCCTCCCTCCCTGCCTTCCTACCCTACCATCCATCCCTCCCTGCATTCCATTACTCCCTCCCTCTTTCCCTCTTTCCCTCCCTCCCTTCCTCCCTACCATCCATCCCTACTATCCCTCCTTCCCTGCCTTCCCTCTCTCTCTCCTTTCCATCCATCCCTATCATCTATCCCTCTCTGCCTCCCATCCATCCATCCATCCATCCATCCATCCATCCATCCATCCATCCATCCATCCATCCCTGCCTTCCTCTGTCCCTCCCTCCCAACCATCCTTCCCTGCTTTCCATTACTCCCTTCCTCTCTCCTTCCCTTCTATGCATCCACCCCCGCCTTCTATCC